>NW_019416383.1:1442853-1483215 GCF_000390285.2 Anoplophora glabripennis | reverse complement strand
CTTCTGTAAAACACCGAATAGCTGAGTAATTGCCTTCTAAATTTCCACTCGGGGGTTTTTGGGGTCGGGGATTTCAATTCTGACACTGATAAGTATGCCCGACGCCCCTGGTGCCCCCAGTGGGGGCAATGGGGGGGGGGCTTCGGTAAAACATCGAATAGCTGAGTAATTGTCTTCTAAATTTCCACTCGGGGTTTTTGGGGTCGGAAATTCCGATTCTGACACTAAAAAGTATGCACGACGCCCGTGGGGTGGGCTTTCTGGAAAACATCGAAAGGCAGATTTTTGCAATAAAACGGCTCCATCCGCTTACCAGCCATGATCTTGTAGGCTTATCTTTACATTGTAACACACGCAAAATTACAGAGATTAGATAAGAAGGGTAAGAAAAACTAACAGAAAATGAGTCGAAAAGAATCCATTTTATTCTGAGAACCAATTTTCTTTTTATTTGCAAGGCAATTAGTGAGACAACTACTATCATATGTTTATCTAACACTTTCACTATCAATCACANATATTTTTCAGGGTCAAAAAACCCGTGCACACAAATTTCTACAACTTTCAGTCAATTTTTACCATTTTTAGAAAATTTGGAAAAATTGATGAACTCCAAGATGCACTTTATGCACCCGCAATGCAGTTTCGATCCAGCCCCTAAGTGTAATATATAGACTTTTTTCCTGATATTTTTCCGAAGACAATGCCGAAAACCGCAACTCGATCGGTTCATCAGAAAAAAATTGCTGTATTCTGGGTGATTTTGGTCTAACTTGCCTGGACTATTTTAGTCAAGTGTCGATCGCTGGGATGGCGCATTATCCTTCTGCGCGATATTCTATCTCGGTCGAACGAATTCTGTGGACAATGCCCTTGGAATCGAAACAACAGATCAACATTGTCTTCACTTTTCACTTCTCCAAACGAGATTTTTTGGGTTTTGGCTCGTCTGGCGCCTCCCACTTGGCACTTGGTTTCTGAATTATATTGAAAACATCACGTTTCGTCAGTAGTCACAATGTTGTAAAGGAAGTTTTTGTCCTTTTTGGCCTCTTTGGCGATGTCCTTCGAATGTTGAATTTTGAGCAATTTCAGGTCGTCACACACTTTTCGGTAGCCCAAAATGTTAAGCCCATATGTGATAAATTGATGTTTTTGTGATGCTCAATTTCAATTCCAAGAATATCAATGAAGATTTTTATGAATTCACGGACAGCAGTGATCACGCATTTCGGGCTCATCATTTATGTCCTCTCGACTGTTTTTAACTCATGAACTTTGCCACGAGATAAACAATCCTCGCCATAAACTTGGTTCATCAACTGAAACTTTTCGGTGAAAGTTTTTCCAAGTTTAAAACAAATATTGATATTAGCTCTTTGTTCGATGCTCATTTTTATATCGATGCGATAACACAATCATTATGTCTGTTCAGACGCAATACTCCTCTTCTATTCGTCCAAATGTCATAAAATTTTGACAGTACATCAGTGAAGGATCTACGATTCCGGCGCATGCTCATATATGGCCACACAAGAAATATCTATTTTTGAAAAGTCCTGTTTATTTTGCAACGCACCTTGTATAATAGCGACCAAATGTTAAATTTCAAAATTTGACTACACTTTTTTTATTTGTGCAATTATTGACACTTACCCAATTTGCCTCCATCAAAAGACACTTTATGTAACACTGAAACAAAGTCGTACTTTTTATTAAAATGTAGTATTTGTAGTGGTTCAGATTCTGCAAATGTATATTTTTTTATTAATACTATCAAAATATCAAACCATCAAATTTAAATCACCACTCAGTCGATATAAACAATAAAAAAAAAACATCAAAACTAATTTAAAACCAAGTGTTTTCCCAAGTTCTGAATATTTCCCATTTGTCGATTTCTTTTTTAACGAGATTTGTGGTTAAGCAAAACTGTTTTAAAAAAATAACGCTTGAGTGATCCTTATCGCGCAAGGGTTTGTTTAATTAATTTTTTATTTATTTCGCTGGTAACAAAATACCCAAATAGATAGAGCAAAAGATTTGGTAATTACAAAAATACATTTTTGAATTAGAAAACGTCTTTTTTATATAATATGTGTACAGGGTGGGCCATTAGTGTGAGAAAGTAAAATAACTCCCTTGTTACTCATAATACAGAAAAAAAGTTTATATAAAAGTTATACAGAATCAAGAAACCTAAACTACAAAATTAATTTGATACATACAGGGTGATGAGTAAAAACGGGAGACGCCAAATATTACATTTTTTAAATGGAACACCCTGTATATTTTTAAACATATGGATTTCCGGGAAAATTCTACATATGGCAATATAAATAGTTTATTATTTTAGTGCAGGGTAGCCAAGTTATGTAGACCCTGAACAAGTTGTATTAACTTTCAACTATAAACACTTAGAGTAAAAATATTTGACATTTAGCTAATATCGATAATTTATACAGGGCTTTTTTTTATAATACGATCATTTTCAGAATGTTTAAACTTGATTTTCTAAAAATTTTCAAATGGAACACCCTGTTTTTTATTATTCTATTTTATTCACATATCGGTCCACTTCAACTTTTATTAAGCATCTAAAATTGTTAGTTTTTAAGATATAGCAACATTTCTGAAAAAACTTAATTTTTATTATTTTATAGAATACCACATAAATATTAAATAATAAAATTAACTCAAAATGGAATGATAAATTATGAACTGACAAGTTGACACAATGTGATAGTTTTTTCCAAAGCCATTTTGTGCGATCGAAGATAATAAAAATTTGGTTTTTCCAGATATGTTGCTATATCTTAAAAACTTACAACTGTAGGTCTAGAACATACTTAATTGAAGAAAAATTTTAGAAAATTAAATTTGAACTTTCTTAAAATGATCGTATTATAAAAAATGCTCTGTATAAAATATCGATATTAGCTAATATAGGAGTCTTTGCCTAACACTTGCCTATAATTCTGTCAAATATTTTTGCTCCAAGTGTTAGTAGGTGAAAGTTAATACAACTTCTTCGAGGTTATGTTTTTTCCAAAATTCGAAGAATTTTCTACATAACTTGCCACCCCTGCACTAATATGATAAACTGTTGCCATATATATAATTTTCTGGGAAATCCATATGTTTAAAAATATACAGGGTGTTCCATTTAAAAAATGTAGTATTTGGCGTGTCCCGTTTTCACTCATCGCCCTGTGTGTTTCAAATTATTTTTGTCCTTTGGGTTTTTTTATACAAACTTTTTTTCTGTATTATGAATAACAAGGGAGTTATTTTACTTTCTCACACTAATGTCCACCCTGTATGTGTACTTACTTGAAGTTTTTCATCGTGAGGATTATTTGCTATATCATAGGCTATATGGTCATCTAAAAATAAATAAAACATATATGAGCTATTTGTTATACGGGTGTATTTCTGAATGGAGGTCATATTTGTACGGAAATTAACTTTAACATTTAGAAACACGTATTAGAAGTCTATTTGGACTGGACATACTTTAAACAACAACGCTTATTCAAATCTCATTTTTCTCGATACTAACTGATAAAATAACTATGTTATAAAATATAATTACATGTATAAAATTCTTATTTACTTTACTAATACTACTATATATAAATTTACCTTCTCGAAAACCTATAAACCGAAGAATCTAATCAGAGATAATCTCGTTTCTTCAAATTAACGTCGACCGTTTGTTTTTTGCTCGCCTATCGCCTTGTTGTCATATCACATCAGGTGGATTGATATTATCTATACTCCGCGGTCGAAATTATAGAGAGTGACTCATCGCTAGCTTTTGGACTAGTAAGGGGGATGAAGCGTGCCGGGAACGAAAATCCATTGGCGTGTCTGCGTAAAAGGCAACAAGATATAGAAAATATTGAAAAAAGATAATAAAACATAACATCTAATATTTTTTACGGTTTGCTATAACCGGCACTTTGATCCATTTTAATTATTACAGCATTTTAAAACGTCCCAGTTGTGTTTTTTTAATTTATAAGTTTATTATAGCCATGGAATTAGACCCCTCGTCTACGCTTATGCTATGACGTTTCTCAGGACGGATAAATCAAGTCCGTTTACACCCACTAAAAAATAATTTCCCTATTCCCTACTAAGTGCAAAAGACAGAGATAGAATATAGATCAACGTTCAGTGTAACTCAGTATATAGACGATTATAGATTCTGTCGATGTGCGTAGCGAGCGGCACAAAGATAAATAATATTGAACCGTATAAAAATCATTTTATATTTTATACGCATTATGAATCACTCTCTATAATTTCGACCGCGGAGTATAGTGACCTAACCTAGGTCAATGTTAGAGGTCATTGAAATTCACAAACAAAACACAGTGCTTCAAAATTCAATAAAAATGAATTTTTATTAAAATCGAAGCGATTTCAAGAAATATATCAACTGTGAAATTAGTATTTTTATTTATATTTTATTATGTACATAGTTGCGTATGTCTTATCTACGTACCAATTTTAGTTATTATTTGTATTAAATCGTGTAAAAGCTACTAATTTGTTAAAAATACTAGACATTTTTCTTTAATATTCGGCGCTTCATCTACATTGACATAAAAAATAGTATGGTGATACAAAAGGTATTTGTTTTTACAAAATCATTTTCTATTGCAGTTTCAGTCTCTGCCACTCCGTTGGTTTCATACGGTTGGTTTAAAAAAGTAACAACAGGCAACACTAATGAGCGTGTACCGAGTTCTGGAGCAGCTTAAAAAAAATTATTATGACCCAAATATTTATTTAATTTTTAAAAATTAAATACGTAATGATTAGTATTTGATTAGTTTTTTGAGGAACACAGAGAAATGGCTAATATGAATCCTTAATGATAAACAAAGAAACTTAATAAGGAAGAAAGAGGCAAATTTAAAATGTCAAAATACATAATGTCTTGCTAGATACTATTTATATTTACTTTGACCATTGAACAATGGCTTGGTGTTACTATAGACATCACGGTACAAAAATATCTTCTGTATATAACGAGCGTTCAAATAAAAACGTCGTCGAAGTTGGCTCTGACACATTGGACGTAGGGAGTAGCTTATAGCGACCAACTTAACCTCATTTCTCAACGAGCTGTATAGCAGCTGTCAGTTTCAATAACGTTAATGACTATATAACTTTATTTTAAAGAATAATCGTGATAACAATAACAAACAATTAAAGGAGCTGCGGAAAGTGTCCCCCTCCTTGTTATAACAATAAATTAAAGCAGCTGCTGAAAGTGTCCCCCTCCTTGTTCCAAGCACTTTTCACACCTGTTCCTCAAAGAATTAAAGACATTTTCTAAGATGCTCGGGGTATTGTTAATTTCACGAATCTTGTCTATAAGTCGAGCCTGCAGATGGTTTAAATCAGGAATAGGCAGTTCAAAAATAGTGTTTTTAAGGTAAGGCCACAAAAAGAAATCACACGGCGTAATATCACATGACCTCGGTGGAAATTCATGTTCAGCATTGAGACTTATTAGTCGATTTTGGAAAACTTCCCTCAACATATTCATCGTCTCGCCTGCCGTATGTGCCCTTGCGCCATCTTGTTGAAAGTAAAAGTTTGTAATTTCGTTTTCTTCCAGCTGGTTAACAAAAGGAGCGATAATTTCTTCTCTATACCTTTGCGCAGTAAGAGTACCATTAAAAAAAATAGGTCCATAAATCCTCCTTCGATTGAGAGCACACCAAACTCCAATTTTTTGAGCGTGTAGAGGGCCCTCGACAAAAAAGTTATCTGGTTTTTCAGAAGACCACATTCTCATATTCTGTGAGTTTACGTAACCACTTAAATGAAACCAGGCTTCATCAGAAAAAAAGGTGATATTATGAAGTTCACCGTAGTTGTTTAAAAACCATTCACAAAATACAGCCCGTCGCGGAAAATCAACTTCATGAAGTTCTTGCTGACAAGTTAAACGATAGGAGAACAAACGCAAATCTTTTTTTAACACTGTGTGGCAGGTACCGACTGATACTCCCACCATTTGTGATAAAACACGTACAGAAGTTCTTGGCGCATTTTCCATTATTTGTTGGACATTTTCTTTTAATTCTTCAGTCCGCTTTTTAGGTCGGCCGCTTCCTTCTTTTCTTGTTACACTGCCCGTTTCACGAAAAACATTAACACAACGCTGAACTGCACTTTGAAAAATTTTGTACTCAACAACGCCGGGAAATTGATTTTGAAATTCTATGAAACATTCCTCAATAGAATACTTCCATATTCCATCAATCTTGCGTCCATTTCTAAAGTAGGACTCTATGATAAACACTTTTTGTTCTTGAGAAAACACCATTTTAAACGCTTTTTAAAACGAAAATATTCAAATTGATAGCGGCGATATAGCGCTTTGACAGATGACGTTTAAGTTCATTTGCTATACGCTACGCCCTACGTCCAAATTTTCAGAACCAACTTGACCACGTTTTTATTTGAACGCTCGTTACTATTGCGCCCGATTAAAACTATGTTAAAAAATATCAACGTCTTGCAAATTTTATAGTCTTACCTTCCGTTATTCCAGTTCTTTTGATACATAAATCATGTAATTCATCCGCGTATTCTTGCAGATCAGGTGGAAGTTGTAACTGAAAAATTAAATAAAGAAACGTTAAAAAATTTAATTCTGGATTTTGGAAATCGATAAAAATATTATCTTACCCATACTTACTTTACTATATGCCAAAGTTATTAAACAGAAAAAAAAGATAATGCTTCTAGACGACATTTTCACAACTACTTTGTCCCTCTACCAATAATCCTTTAAATAGGTTTTGAAGCAGGATATTTCAAGAAAACAATTTAATGTATAATAATTACACGTCACAGCACTATTAATTAAAAAAATGATGATCGACATTACCATGCACTTGACGATCTGTCTAAGAATAGATTGACAGCCTTTACATCGTTATTGTTACCTGGAGAAGGCGAAATATCTGTCATTAGATAAAATTACTGTACCTACATATTATGTGTAGGATGTTATTACTGAGGAAGGAAATGGATTATTTAAATTTACGCAAGGGGCAGATTACAGAATTCTTGTCAATGAATCTATAGAACAATTAGTCATTCAACAAAATTATACAGATTGATGCACAATTGGTGACCAAAAATGAAACGACGTATTCTTTGGTGAATTTTAAGGGGAGTCTTTTCTATAAAGTTAAAAAGATACAGGGGTTAAACTTCAAAAAATATTTTTAATTTTTTTAAATAATTTGAAAACTAGTAAGTGAAATAATTTGAAATTCTTTACCTATTTCTGATAGTTGTGTGTAAACATTTAAACGTACAAAAAGTTACAGAAGAATATTCACAAAGGGTTTTAGTAAAATAAACGGTTAACTGGGTTCTGAGTTAAAGAGAAAACAAGAAATAAAAAAATAAATTTTAACACCCTGTAACTTTTTTGCGACATTTTTTTATTTAAGCAAGTTTGGTTAAATCGACATTTGGGCTCTAGATTATACCCTTGAAGTATATTTAACATTCGTTAGGTGACACCCTGTATACGGTAAATTGCTTAAAATTTTCATTTCTTGTTTTATACTGTCTAGATAACATATTTTTTTTTATTTCTAGGTACTGTTTTACTATAATAATTGAAACAATTTCATTTTTTTGATTCCATCAGTTTAATTTTATATTTACAATATTTACAAAACTATCATATCTTTACAACATCTAGGACTAGATCAGATTATTATACAGAAATTATACAACGGATGTAAATGCCAAGTTAAATTTATTTTTATCATCACTTGATATGAATTTAACAGTATTTATATATGGTGTATTTTAAGATGGAATTTTCTTTTTAGCAGGACATAGAATCCAAAAAAGTGAGAACATTTTCAAACAACATTACGAAAATTCAGAAATAACGAAAATTCAAAATAACCTATTAATTTAGATATAAGTCTAGACTTACCCAAAGAATATGTTCGAAGCCATCATCATTATTTCCGTTCACACAAACTATGGCTTGACGTATCTACAGCTCATGGCATTTTTTGTACGTTCCCTCAGTTTTAAAACAGTTTTAAATTGACCATTTATTCATTAATTAAGTTTTTCATGAATTAATTCATCAATTCATTCATAAAAGATTTGATTTTACTGTCGAAAATGTCGTAATTTTTTTTTTTTTTAATTAGATAGCATGAAAAATTATAATCCTCTTTTCCAGTCCAAATATCTCTGCATAAAAATTAAAATATGGCTGTTCAAATAACTTTTACGTTATTTTTTTGATGAATAAAATGTTATTTGAAAATTTTTATTTTGTTGAGTTTTGTGTGGGGTTAAATGGAAAACCCTAAAATAAAGAATACTCGGATGTTAAATATATGACACAGGGTGTCTTCATTTTAAATGCTCTAAATGGGACAGGTAATAGAAATATTAATTTCAAACAAAAAAGTTTCATACAAAAAAGTTTTCATATATTTGTATGATTTTTTTTGCTTAAAATTAATTATTCTATTACGTGTTTCATTCAAGGCACTGATATTGGGGGACCCTGTACATATTTACAACTTTCAAACGAAATACAGTATGTTATGGTTGTTATTCATGTAAATAATAAAATAAATCAACTTCGACTGCGTATCCCTTAATTGACAATACATAGAACACATTTTACAACAATCAAACAACCAAAAAATATTTGTCGACTTCTTAAGGATGCGTCGCCTTAGCCAAATCTCCCAGCAACCTGTCAATGGCGACGTCGCCGACAGTTTGCCTAAATAACAGTTCTTCTAGCCCCCTTCTGGAAACAGATTGCACCCCGGGTAAGGTTAGCAGGAGCTTCCCGAACCTTCCTTTGTGCTGGTTCTGCCTTTGAGAGCAATATTCGTGCAGCATGACATGAGTTTGGTCTTGAAGGAGTTCTACGTGGGTTGGTTCACATAACCCTCTGCACTCTAAAAAGTACACAATAGTTTAGGTACATACAGAGTGAGCCAAAATTCTGAAAATAGCATGATTATTTTTTTTAATTTAATATTGTTCCAATATTCTAATAATTTCGAGTAATTATTTCGAAGAAAAGCATTCGAATACAAGCTTCTGAATTCCGTAAAGCTTTTTGTTTTTATTATCAAATAAATTTAATTTTTAACAACGGTTAAATGTGTTGTTGATGAAAATACTTAATTACTACGAAACAATTTAAGTTACGAAACATTTGCAAGGCAGATAAAATTTTAAAAGAGGTCTCATTATTTTGATCAAACAAGCACAGAGATTGTATAGTCGTCCGTGGTAAAATAATATGACGAAATAATACAGTACAATATGGAATATAATAGAAATACTGATAAATAATTCATATAGGTAACTAATTATAGAAACTAAAGTTCTTAGCCTTAGTACTATAAAAACAGTATTTTATTACGTTTTTTCTTAGATCAACATAAAATAGACATATACTAAAATACAAAAACGTGTATACTTTTTCATTTACCTGCTTTAAAAAGAACCAAAGCTTTTAGACAAGCATACTCTGTGTGATCTACCCTTAACAGATTTAATCTGCTAATAATTTCCCTTAATTTTCTAGCATCTTCTTCAAGGACAGAATGTCTGGAAGTTGGAGCCACTGCATTACTGATTAGTACAGCTGTACAAAAAATAAAAAATATTTAATAATTAATGATTTTTTTTTCATATAAAAAGTAAATAAAAAAATGTAAGATACAACTTAGGTAAATTCGTCATAACATAAATTTAGAAATAAGATTACCATCGTCGACGGGAAGTGCCCACTGTGCTGCAGTTAAGACGAACAATTCACTCCAACTTTCCTCCAGTAAAATAGATTGGTCTCTGTAAGACAACTGTAAAAAGAAACATATCATAAATTACCTAGAACAATTAATGCTTTCTAAATAAAAAGTTTCTAGTCGTATAATACAAGAAAAACAGTTACAAAGTTTTATAAATTGTTTATAAATTAACTATACAGGGTGTCCCAGAATAACGTCTATAACGGAAGACCACAGATTGGTGCACTCAAAATATAGGCAGATTTAAGCTAAATCACCTATATTCGAAATCGCTTCGTTTGGCCGCTAGATGGCCTCAAAGTTCGTGAAATTTTTTTGAATTTTGTAAATAACTCGAATACGTATTATTCGATTTTGATTATTTTTGGGGTGTGGACTTTTGCTTGATGTATGGTGAGAATATCCGTTCATAACTTTTTCCTCTTTCGGCCAATAATGACAACTATTTTTTATTTGATAGGTGATAGCATTTGGAAGTTTTTGGGCCTCTTGTAAAATTTTGATTAAGTGAGCAATTTGGATACAAAAAAATAATTTTTAAATCTATACATTATCTTTCCACCCATATTACAATACTTAACAAACTGCCAGTAGGCTCTGATTAGGTTAACTGTAATTTCAGTTTGATCTTTGAATCAATGTACCTGCCAATTCTGTTTTACTAGAAGCGGAATAATAAATATTTACAAGGAACATGTGAATGATCAAGAAACTCCACATCCGCAAAGTGAAACATCATGAATTTCGGATCAATGGTCTGGGATCATTGATAGCATTATTATTGGCAATGTTATTTTACCCAATAGACTGGGGAAATTTATATAGAATTTTTGCAAAATCCGAGTTAATACTCAGAGCTAACATGTGGTTTATGCATGCTGGCGCTCCACCACATTTAACTGTAAATGTCCGGCAGTATCTGAACTAAAGATTCCCTCGTCGATGTAGAAGGATAATGTTTCTGTTAACTGGCCTGTTCGTTCACCAGACTTAACACCTTGCGACTATTGGCGGCATGTTTGGTGCATGGTGCATAGACAGTAAAAAAAATCTAGAAGTCAGCAACCCATTCGAACAAACACGGTCACTGTGTTTGTAATATTGTCATTCTTGACATTAATAAAATAAATACAGTCCACATTTGTTTGATTTGTATAAAGAATCATAAGAAGAAACAAGTGATATTTGTTCACAACCAAGTCATATACGGCTTACAAGAGATTGGCCATTCATTGGAGCACTCTGAAAACAACAGTGCATGCTTCCACATCTAACACTGAAGGAGACTTTTGGAGGCATATCCAAAATACCATAAATGTTTTACAAAATAGCCCTTAGGAACTGTAAAGGGTGCCATTTAACTTACTTTGCCGAATTAACCTTTGTTGTAGAAACAATGGTAGTCATTTTGAACAGTTTTTATAATAAGTTGTACTAAATTTAATAACGCCAACTTTGTTACTTTTAAATTGAAGGTAATTTGTTTGGGAATGGGGTCAGTTTTTAAAGAAAACCAGTTTATTGGTTAGTCGACGTTTCGGCTATATTTAAGCCTTCTTCAGGACACTAAAATAATTACAATAAATAAACATACACATCATTATACATATTGGCTATTAGGATTAAAACAGATTAAAATTCAATAATATTACAATGATGAAGGATCAAGAACCAATCACAAGGAAACGTTTACGAAAATATAATAATAAATTTATCGGGTACTTACATCCAAAAAAGGTTTTCCGTGTAACAAATAATCTAAATAATGGGGAGTAAAATAGGTAGTATGTTGCTGTATCAAAATAGTACATTACTCGATGTTGATTAAAATATCTATGAATGAAACATATTAGAGGATTTAAGTGTGGAACAGAAAAAAGGGGGCCAAGACAAAAAACCATTCAAAGAAATTGAAATGTGTATAAAACCAGAGCTATATTGTTGTTAAATGTCTGTGTCTCTTACTTCTGTCTATAAGATTAAAATACGATGTTTGTAAATTATCTATATCGCTGCGTTTGTTGACAGAGTTTTCTCGTTTTATATTAATCATTTCACTTAATAATCTCTTTTTCAAAATTGTCTGTTTATCAATGATTCGTGTAGAATCAAAATCAAAAGTATGTAATGTAGACAAACTGTGTTCCGCAAGAGCAGTTAAATTTTGTTTGCGTTTTAAGGGATTGAAAACATTGATTACATCCCTCTTATGTTCTGTTATCCTTGTTCCCAAATAACGACCCGTTTGGCCTATGTAGCACTTTTCACAGTCATGGCAAGGAATTTGATAAACGACATGAGATTCCAAATTTGTAGGTGTTCTACTTTTAGTTTTTGAGAAATATTTCATTCTAATTGTATTTTCGGCTTTCTGATTTACCTTTATATTGCCATTTGATAGTGTTTTACTAACCAATAAACTGGTTTTCTTTAAAAACTGACCCCATTCCCAAACAAATTACCTTCAATTTAATCACTGGGTCATGAAAATACTCTAAATTTGTTACTTTTATCTCCAGCATTTTTTATTCTATTTGATTCTTTTTACGAATTATTTCAATAAAATTAGACACGTTGTAAATAACTCTTAATTCGTCGTATGTGTGTATCCATATCGAAAAATGAAGTAACATGTGGTATATCTTATCGTAGTAAACACTCATTAAGAATTGGCAAGTACTGAAAACTGAAATTATAGTCAACCTACAAAATGTGACTACTCGCAAGATAACGTAGACATTTAAAAAATATTTTTTTGTACCCAAACCGCTCATTTAATCAAATTTCTATAAAGGCGGTTTTCCTCTAAATGGACAAAACAAAAACAAACACAAACTTGTGTCGAATAAAACAGAACTGTAACTTTTCGCAAACTTTTTGAAGACTGGCGTGTTTTGCGACAGTTGGAAACTCCAACTGTTTTTGTTTCGACGTGTTTTGAAACTCAAGTCTGTTTAGTGAAAACGGTCGTGTTGTGTTTTCTATTTAAGTGATCCAACCCAATATCTATGTTGGCGTTTTCTTCTTCCCAATAACAATATTTTAGTCATTAATGAATTATAGCTATTAACAAATATATATGTGTACGGTTAAGGTGTTTACTTGGCTAATATACAAACTAACTAACTAACCAAGTAAACACTTTAACCGTACATATATACACTTACTTTTTTTCCAAGGACTTCAGTATAAACCAGCCATAACTAAAAATAAAAAAATCTTCTCTAAACGTGTTGGTTTAGTTTCCCTATTCCTAAAATTAACCGTTTTCAAGATATTTAATTTAAAAAAAAAATGGAGAGAAACAGTGACTAGCTTCAAACCATGAGTATTTTATAGTAGAAAGAAATTTAATGCCGAGTTTAGTTAACTTCAAACCTTCATAAGTCGTTTTTTTTTTTAATGGAATACCCTGTATGTTTTTCTATATTCTGATACAAAATTTTATTCTCTTTCGAACGGTATCAGGGTTCCCTATATAGGGTTGTTATTGGAAAAATGTGTTCTGACTTCTTCGCGACAACCAGTGGAAAAGGACCGAAGACAAAAACAAAACTCGAACAAAATGAAGCCCACTTGATGGAAACAAGAGTTTTGGGTTTGTTTCAGTTTTGTTTTTCTTTTTCAGGTTCTAGAAAACACAAACAGGACATAAACTTAACTGTTCGTTTAGTGGAAAACCGCCGTAAGAGGCTCAAAAACTTCCAAATGGTATCACCTATCAAATAAAAAATAGTTGTCATTATTGTCCGAAAGAGGAAATAGTTACCTATGAATGGTTATTATTATGCATCAACTTGTAGGAGTTGTGAGTTTTAAAAAAACTCTGTATAACACCAAAATTTGTAGATTGAAAGCAAAAGTCCACACCCCAAAAATAATTAAAGTCGATTAATACGTATTAAAGTTATTTACAAAATTCAAACAATTTTCATGAACAGTGGCCGAACGAAGCGATTTTGGAAATAGGTGAATTAGCCTAAATCTGACTCTTTTGAGACCAAAAAATATGTGGTCTTCCGTTATACACGTTATTCTGGGACACCCTGTAAAAACAATACTACTACACAAATTGCACTTGAGCCCTGAAACGCGCAAGAGAACGCATTTAATGAAGAATGAGAAGGAAATATAGACAACAGTTAACAAATATTGTTCCCACTCCACTACTTTGTCACTGCGCATCCGACCCTCAGGGCTCAAATGAATTTGGTTTCTCTGTACCTGTAAGAAGGATGGTATTGTTCTGGCCCATTTGATGGATAAGAACAGCAATTTGGCTGCCGATTCGTAAATATTCTCAGCTGGGAAAAGATTCAAACACGGCACTTCAACTTGTCGCACGTTGGAAGTTCGGCAAGATTCACTCACTATGGGTAATTCCAGTCGAGAATTTGAGTCTTCAATTGCGCTTTCTACAAGGAAAATAGAAAATATGTTACTCAACTGAAAATTAAATTTCTATCAGAATTCAGTCATTGTGATTCAAATAACATATTATTTAAAAAAAAACGGGATTATCCCAACGTACCATTATCTGCAGACTTATTTTGTGTTATTTCCTCCGAACTTGATACTTCATCATCTTTTATTCCAGTTCTAGAAGAAATAGTAAGTACACTATTGTGCTGCCTCTGAAAATTGTAGAACGATGATGTTATGTCTGAAAAGATGATTAACGTTTTCAAATATTCAAAAATTGTCTTCCATCAAAGATGACCAGGTTTCATTGTATTATTAATTTTTGAGATTTAATAATACTGTAAATCTAGGTGGTACAATACATATGGTAATAATTCTTTTCACTTACTCATTCCCGAATGTATTGATCCAGTTGGCTTTGAAAAAGCACCCAACATGCTAGGATAAATTAGTCCTTGATGTAAATAATGACTTGTAAGAGAAGATACAGGCGGTGAAGGTTCCAACAGTTGCGGATTTTGAAGATGTAGCGGTAAACTGGAAAATATCGCGGAATTCTGTAATGATCTGAACCTGGTACTGATGCCCAAAGGGTAGTGATGGATATTGGACTGAGTTGATCGTGGAGCCCGTTCATGCTGAACAGCTGAAGAATATGAAAAAAAATGTATCATAAAGTAGTATCGAAAAATAATCAGAATATATATTCCATCATACATAATTTCTCAACTATTACAGGTAAACTGTCATATAAAGACCGAATATTTTCGTATAACTACTTTTCATTCAAACAAATGTGTAAAACTTTAAATATTATTTTGATTATCAATTATGCTCCGCTGGAACTATATTGGAGGAAACAACTACTCTACGTACTAAAGGCCCATCCAGAATTGAATAATACCCAGAATATCTAGTACACAGTTGTAGTGACAATTTAAGATATAATTAACTTTGTAGATTATCTCTCACCCATGCTCTTAACTGAGATAGTTTTTGACTTTAAACAGTGAACAACGTATTATCAGAAAAACATTTGTTTGAAGAGGATTTCTTCAAATTTCCCTTGAGATAGGTAGCTGTTATGAACGAATTGTATTCCTCAAAGTTTAAAGTTTATATTTTCAATAGTTGATTAATAATAGAACAGAACTTTGAATTAAGTACATATCAGTATTAAAATGATGACAAAATTTTAGATTATAGTTCACAATCCTGAAAATATTGTAAATTACTTTATTTCGGAACAAATAAAATCAAGAAATTTGTGATAACTTTTGTTCTGGTCTTATTAATACATATAATATTCAAGTAAGAAAAGGTTATATGTATGTAAATTTCTCTTATAACTTATAACAGTTAACTTTGAATTAAAATATGATTTATTATTAATAATATTTATTATTTATTTATTCAAGAGATATGTATATGAACAAACGTATTGTATATTAGTAAAGTTTGTTGTTGGTGTTACTTGAGAAGTTGTGGAAAAGTAAATTGACCTTCCTTAACCGAATAAAACATTGTGGGGGATTACTTAAAGAGGAAAATTAACAACATAGTACGGCTCGAAACTTCAAGAACTGTACAAGTTTTACGTAGTTGAGGAAAAATAATAAAAAATTCCACGATATTTTTGAACAAATTTGATTTTTGGAATGGCAAGTGTATGAAAATTGTAGTAGACTAGTCTTCATAATTGGAATCGGGAAAAAAACGAAAAATATTTTTTCGAAGCAAAGAATTGGGAAATTTGGAAAAATGAAAAAATGCAGAAACTAGAAATAAGAACACTTAAAAAATACATATTAAAATATTTTTGCTAAAATAAACCTTAATGAGTATGAAAACAACAAATTTTACCTGGTCAATCTGTTGGTTCTTCAATTGATAATTGATATCGGAGAGACTATACCAGTTAGTTTCGAGTAGCAATGACAATAATTAAGATATGACTTAGGTACAGTTTGTAGCTTATATCTCACCCACCCTCCAAAGATATTTTATTGAACTCAACAAAAAAAAACAAAATGTTCTCTGTAACCAGAAAATACAACATTTAAAGCGTATATAACCAAATTTCAACATAATTGAAAATTAAAATAACGAGCTCAGGAAAAAATATACAGGGTGTTTCAGAAAGACCTCCCATAAATACAGAGGACAAAAAATAAGACTTTTTTTTCTTATGGACTATATGTCTATCTCCTCTTGTTTTCGAGATACAGAGCGACAAAATAAAATTATTAAAATAAAATTTTTACTAACATTTCCAAACGGTACGAAATATTTTTATAAAATTTGCTATTCCGTGGTTTTTAAGGACGCCAAATACGCTGGTCAAATTATTTTTTGGATATTTCATAGAGGGTGCTAGTTATTCTACATTCCTGTGACATTTTAAGTTCTAATTATTTTAAGGTTAGATGTTTTACCATTCGGGCTCCAATTTCTAATGTATAATTTTATTTTCTAAAAATAATGTACTCTTGTTAAAACTTCCTAATGTGGGCGGGTTTCGAGAAAAATGGCTTTTAATTATTGAACTCCTACAATATTACAGTGTATAAAATAAGTGACTTTTCTCAAAGTAGGCTTATGTCAACACTTATTGATGGATGTCTCATAAACAACGCATAAATTCTTAGTAATATTTTAAACTTTAATTAACTTTTATCGAAATTTTACAATAACTAAAAATCACTACGGAATTTCAAATTTCATAAAAATATTTCGCACCGTTTGAAAATTTTCGTAAAAATTATATTTTAAAAATTTTATTTTGTCGCTCTGTATCTCGAAAACAAGACGAAATAGACATAAATTCTTATTTTTTGCCGTACTATCATCCCCTGTATTTACGGGAGGTCTTTCTGAAACACCCTGTATATAAAAGAATCTTTAGATTCTATTTCTGATGCTTCCCAGAGAGATCCCAGAGCAATATGTTCTTGATCATTCTGAACATATTCATAACCTTTACCAGGCTTTTTCTATAAGCGGAAATAGTCTGATGATTTTATTTTAGTTTAAGGTTCTTTTTAAATATGTTATGTACGAGTATACGCCAACATACAGATAAATCAAATTAATTTGAGGGTAGGATGCGCAGTGGCAAAATGGTGGAGGGGGAAAAAAATTTGGAGTCTGTATTAGACAGTTCATTTGGAAGGTATAAAAAATAATAGATCGACGTTAAACTTAACTGATCCTGTATAAAACGGATCACATACAAATAAAAAAAAATGTGGCCTATGACCATTCTCAGTAGAAATCCTACTTCACTTTCGTGGCTCCAGCAGTCGGTATCGCGTAAGTTCATCCGTAATTAACCCAAAATAAAAACGATGATTACGCCGACATCGACATGCTATAAACGAGTGGGTGAATAATTAAATAGGCGGCGGGGGGGTTGTGGCGTTCGAAGCAATTAGGGCCGGGGCCGATAATCAACCCCAACCCGCGACGGCCGACCATTGGGGCCCCGATCCAGAAGTCAACTCATTAAATATTCAGCGGCCGTTCGTATAATCATCATTACCGGCCAGGATCCGACTCCTGCCGTGACACGGCATTATGGCAGTGCATGGTTACGTTGAACAGGTGCCGATTTCCCAGGCTTAAGCCAGTAGCGTGCGAAAACCCCCTGTTTTTATTATCAGAAATTTTAATTACATCGATTGTGATGACAGAATTGTGCGTTTAAGGTAATTAATACAGCAACAAAAGTGTAGAAATTTTAATTCTACTAAGAGTAGCAAAATAGACTACGCGGGAGACCCTGGCAAAAATGACTATTTTGCGTTGCGAAAATTTTGGTAATATAAATACGCAAAAACCAATAAAATAAACTTCTAACTTTTATTATTGAAATAGAATGAAGAGACTTGAAAAATATTGTCGAAATTTTAAAAAATATACCACTACCATATTAGATCATCAATAGCAACACGTGGTTGATGTTTGTTATACTCTGTTTGGAAATGAAAGAGAGTAATAAAACCCCGAGATAAGAACCGGCCATGGGCGTGCTAATATTTCGTTTCAGGTAATTATCGGGTAACACTAATGCTAACAGGTAATGGGTGTACATTAGTATATTTTACTGGATACATCATAGGGCAGGAGCCAGTGTATTGTGACAGATCAATCCAGTCTTAGAGCTGAATATACGAAGACGTGCTAGTGCAGTAGAGTAAAATTCGACTTGTGTTTAGTGAGAAAAGTACACTCATTTTATTTTAAAAAAGAAATACCAACGCTAAACAAAATTTTAAGTGAACTTTCAGAGGACAACGATTTGCCAAAAATCAGTAGAAGCAAATTATGGGCCGTCTTACGAGAGTTGAATTTTTGCTGGGAAAAGCAGAACAGGAAGTCAGTTCTTATCGATAAAGATGAAATTATTTGTTGGCGAAGATCCTACTTAAGATCAATTAGAAAATTCCGTGACGAAGGGAGGAATATTTATTATCTAGACGAAACTTGGGTCAACGAGGGATATACTGTAACAAAAGTATGGCAAGATAAAAATGTAAAAAGTTTTCGACAAGCATTTTTGGATGGACTTTCAACAGGGTTCAAGGCACCTTCAGGTAAAGGGCGAAGATTAATAGTGACACATATAGGTAGTGCCAGTGGTTTTGTAGATGGCGGTTTACTTTTATTTGAATCTAAAAATACAGGTGACTATCACGAAGACATGAACGCAGATGTTTTCGAAGAGTATTTTACACAGATGTTGGATCTTATTCCTCCGGGGTCTGTAATTGTCATGGATAATGCCAGTTACCATTCACGGCAGACCGAGCAGACGCCTACGACTGCCCCTAAAAAGTTACTGTTTGGTGCGTTTTATGGGCTGACGGTATTATCGGGCCGTACTTCTTTGAGAACGACAACGGCGAACGTGTTACTGTCAACGAGGAACGTTACCGATTAATGCTAACAGATTTTCTTTGGCCCCAACTGGATGATTTAGACTTGGATGGCATGTGGTTCCAGCAAGATGGTGCCACTTGCCACACAGCTGCTGAAACAATCGATTTATTAAGGACGAGGTTTGGTCATCGCATTATCTCTCGCCATACTCCACGCAATTGGCCGCCGCGTTCCTGTAACTTGACGCCCTTGGACTTCTTTCTTTGGGGTTACTTAAAGTCGCTCGTATTTGCCAATAACCCCACAACAATCGAGCAGCTGAAGGAAAACATAACCAGCGAAATTCAAGCAATACAACCGGATATGTTGGCACGAGCCATGAGAAATTGGACCCATCGTATACGCGTCTGCAGGGCATCAAGAGGAGGACACTTAAATGATGTTTTGTTCAAAACATAAATGTCATAAAATATCTTCAATAAATACACAATTTATTTTTCTAACTTAAAAAGTTTATATTTTATTCAGATTTAAAGTTATATCACTGCTATTGGGACACCTTTTAGTAATAGACATTTCGTTTTTGTTTTATCACATTCAACTTCCTTTCCGTTAATAACAACCCTTGTAACATTGCTGACATCATTTTCTCATTTTCGGAATGCGTAACATCTGCCGAAGTTTGTGAAGAATTTGCACAAGTTACGGACGTCTCTTCTTGTAAGGAACAGCTATATTTTCCTTGGATTTACCTTGCAATATCAAGTTTGTTAGATATAGACCCATCAACATAACATTCTGCTACAGAGGACCTCTTCCATCCACCATGCCGTTTGGTGGTTTTCAGATCAGCACCTTTATTGACCAATAAAGCTGTTGAAGTGCGCCTCATACAATGGTCAGTATATGCTTCTGGATTTTAGATATTCAGGAATGAAGCAACTATTAACGTATTAACGGCTTGTTGATTCCAACAGGCTGAGAAGTACATTTTTGATTGATGCATCTTAAAAAAAAATCTGTGTTGTGTTAGGCGAATTCGTAGCAGAGAAATATACAGGGTGTTAAAAAAAGAGTGTAAAATATTTCAGGAGGTAATAGTATGAACCAAAATAAGCAGAAAAGTCTTAATAAACATGGGTCCGCAATGTAACGGTTGCGGAGATATGGACCACTATTCGTTTTTCAATCATTTTATTTTATTAGGAATAAACCGACAAAGGAAGCTTTTAACAAACAAAAAACAAAGTTACAGAAGATGTTCAAAGTGCCCTCCGTCCATTTCCAAGCAGGCACGACATCTTCGTCTCAACGATATTCGAACTCTTTCGAAAACACCCTCCTTGGTTTGGATTTCTTGACACTTTTGATTAATCCGTAGCTGCAGCTCTTCCAGGCTATTTACAGGAGTACCATACACTAATGTCTTCAAATATCCCCAAACAAAGAAATCTAGAGGGTTCAGATCAGGCGATCTTGGAGGCCATAAAACAGGTCCGGCCCTTCCTACCCATCTATGTGGAAAAGTTTGGTGTAAATGCTCTCTAACGGCCATGGAAAAATGAGCTGGAGCACCATCATGCTGGAACCACATTTGTTGCCTCTGATTCAAAGGAATGTCTTCCAAAAACTCATACAGTGTGTTCTGCAGAAAGTTGAGGTAAGCAGCGCCTGTTAATCGGTTTGGTAAAACAACAGGACCTAGAAACCTGTCACCTACAATACCCATCCAAATGTTTAATGAAAAACGTGCCTGATGTCCAGATTCTATTAGAGCATGAGGATTTTCGTCGGCCCAAATATGCGTATTGTGAAAATTAAACACTCCATTTCTTGTGAACCCGGCCTCATCAGTAAAAAGAATGTTTGCAAGAAAACGAGGGTCTTCAGCATCATGACGTAGAAACCAGCGGCAAAAAACCAAACGTGCTTGATGATCATTTATTGGATTTAAGGCCTGTACTCGTTGCACATGGTATGGATAAAGCAGTTGCTCGTGAAGGATTCTCCAAACAAGAGGACCACTAATTCCTACCTCGGCTGATATTCTCCGCACACTCGTACCTGGATTCTGCTCTACCAGTGCTAGAATTTCTTCTTCTGCTCTAGGAGTGGATACCGACCTTGGTCTTCCGGATAAATGGCACTGTTTGCTCAAGGAACCGGTATCACGCAATCTTTGGTGAATTCTTCCAAACATGCGTTGTGAAGGAATCTGGCGATTTGGATAAGCGTCAACATAAAGACGTCGCGCTTCGGTGGCGTTCCCATTAGCACGACCATACATGAAATGCATGTCTGTTAATTCTGCGTTAGAGTAACCAGCCATAGCGAAAGAAAACTTGTGCACTGAGAACAACTGTCAAATACGTACTGTTTATTTCACTAAACATCAACCAACTATTATAAGAAAATACACAACGTTTTTGCAAAATAAAAAAAGGGGCTAAAAAACATAAAACATTCCATATCTCCGCAACCGTTACTTTGCGGACCCATGTTTATTGAGACTTTTCTGCTTATTTTGGTTCATACTATTACCTCCTTAAATATTTTACACTCTTTTTTTAATACCCTGTATTTCCTTCGTCTATAATTGTAAATTTTCTTGAAATGCTCGTCTTCATGTCAGGTATTGAAACAAGTAGAAAACTGCCAACGTCTTGTACGTCACTTATTTTAAAATTTGTCAATCAGCATCGACAGGCCCCAGAAACCCCCATTATTACTGCAACCTAAAATAATTCAAAGTTTTCTATACTTAACAACATGTAAAAGGTAAAGAAATATTACCTTAATCATTAAATATTCTTTCTCTAATCAGCATTTTTTGCTTTGTATCCTCTCGATTCACTCTTCAAATAAGCAGTAAGCTTGTTATATTTTCCAATATCTATATTTTTGTATACCTTTAAGGGCCTTCAGCATCGAATACTTCGACCAAATAGATGAAATTGCATACTTTTTCTTCAAATTTAAAAAATACGATAGCATGATTTCTTTATTTATTGTCATTACATTCCCTCCGTTTTTCCCTCCATTCGTTAAATTCGACGAACACGTTTTCGTATTGTTCCCTGGATTTCACTGGCAATAAATGGAAAATTGCTTATTGAGCTTCTTCAAAAAAACAGGACTACAATTACTTTCTTACATTTTTACCAAATTCTGATAGAACCATTATTAAATAATTGATAATAAACAACGTACCAGTATGTATAGCAAAACTTACCATTTCATTGAGTACTAGTAAGAAATATCATGTGCGAATATATTTTTATTAAATTCCAATAACTCTGACTCGACAAATAGGTATGATAGTAATGTGATTATGGATAAAACGTATTGCATTCGTGTTTTAATTACTTTTTATCCACTTAAGAATATTCTAATATCAAACAGGGATAGGTTCTAGGATTCCTACTGATAGTGACCTTTTATGCCTCCGCCACTGGTTGAGTATTTAGATAAATTTCATCATTAAAGTATCTTAACAGAAATTTTAGAAAAAGTTACATTGTCTTCAGAGTTAAACACCCTGTATCTCGAAAATGTTTCCAGATATTCCTTCATAGGACGTTACTTTTCTTTGGACACGATTCAAATTTCAAGTCAAAACATCGTCAAAAATAAGTTTTTACGAATTGTCCTAAATTCAGAAAGAAATTTAAATCATACTCGGAAAGTGACACTAAGAGATGCTGTTAGTACTTCCAATAAAATCGTAGAAGTTTTAGTTTATTAATTAATGTTAAATTAATTAAAATCCATTGATTTCAAATCGGGACTTCTTAGATGCTGATACAATTTTACTGTAAGTTTAACATCAAACAGGGAAATTTACTGGCATTTTCTCATAAGTTTACTAACAAACAAAAAAGGTTTTCTTCATCAGGACACAATCGAGTAATATTTTCACATTAAGTGGTACCACTAATTGTATGTTTATATTACTTCTCAGTGGCATGAGCTGCATTGTCAATCACAGAAAAAATAAACATGTTACAGACCGTCAGTCTATATCGAGCCTACCGAGGGAGGTTGAAGTTAGAGCGGATCCAACTTTTGTTGGTGAAAGGCGATGTTTACTCCACCCTGCTATTCTCACACTACTTCTGCACGATAAATAGTCCGCGAGATATTCTATTCATTGTTTTCAGACGTATTAAGTTGACGTTAATTATTTATTCAAAACATTTTTAGTATTTAATAACAAATGAAATCGTTAAGTTTTATTTTATCGAACTGTTAAAACTGCTGTTTTATTTATTCGAGAGACGGTTTTAGAAATTTGTACATTTGGTAAAACAAAAAAATAGGTCTGAATTTATATCTTACAATTATTTTTTAACTATGCAATAGTATTTCTTTTTATTAAAATCATATCTTAAATCTTGTTTCCTTTAATTGAATTCTTAAATCTTTTTTAAAATTCGGTTCTTGAATTTTTATTACAAGGCGGGCAAATAGAAATTTGCGGATTTGAAAATTAAAAAGAATGAATGGATTTTACAATAACCGTGCTGCTGAGAGAAGGGAATATAGTTCTTTTCGGTTTGCGAACTATTTGGTATGGAAGTACTGAGCTGTTTTTTTTTTATTTCCAAATTTCCACATTCCACACCCTTTCACGAACTTGATATTGAAATGACGCACATAAAATGAAGTTCCTGAACTATGTACGATGTCATACGCATAAGTCGTCGAATCTAGAGACAACAGTGCCTCTGGTCGAATCCAAGCCCGCTGTCGTTCAATAGTTGGGAGAACTGTTGCTGCCGTTCACCGTTCACGTTTCGCTCACAATGAACTAAATAGTCCGATTACCTATATTTCACAAATTAGTTCATTTAATTCGCATAAAAGAGCCATTAATTTTTCTAGTTTGTCGACTATAGTTACAAATATTTCTTTGCTTCTAGTTATTTTTAATTTACCTTCGCTAGTAAAATTCTTAGAGATATTATAGTAAATTAAAATCACTTACCATCCCTTTTCATATTCACTTGAAGGCATTTTTTAAATCTACAAGCTTGACATTGATTTCTTCTAGTAACATCCACAATGCAGTGACCGTTTTCTTTACAAATATATTCCAGGTTTCTAAAAATACAGGTTTAAATTAAAATAAAACTGGGCAGTACTTATGTCATGAACCAGAAAATTGTTTTTGTCACCTTCTAATGCTCCTTTTGAAGAACCCTCTACAGCCGTCGCAACTAGCGACACCATAGTGCTTGCCCGAAGCCTTGTCGCCACAAACTTTACATAAGCTTTCACTTTTTGGAGCGGATGGATTTTCTTCCATCTGCAAAAATACGTACTTTAGTAAATTATTCTAATTGAAAACACACTTTTATAACTTTTAAAACACTTTTTGTTGCTGCTTATTATACAGAGTAACGCTTGATTCGATTGCTAAATCTCTATTTAATCAAAATTGTCACGATTAAAGACCATTAATGCCGAGTTCATTTTTTTTTTCGGAGCATGTGAGTTTAAACCCTGTGGCAAGAGTGATGGCAAATTACTGCTCTTGAAAAATTGTGACCGAGGACAGTGTTTTCGAGAAAAATTTGAAAATATTACAGTTATGTCCAGATTTTGCTTCAGAAATAAATAAATAATGAATTATTGGTACAACATAATAAGAAAAAGAAAGATAAATTTAAAAATAGCAGGTTATTTATTGTACAATGCATGTCGATTAGTATTTTTAGTTGCGGATTTTTTGACATGAGAAAATTGTATACAGGGTGTCTCAAGATGCAGTCATAATTGATTTTTTTAGTGGAACACCCTGTATAATATGTCATTTTTTTATTGTACGTTAAGTTCTGAACACTATTTGTATACCACATCTTTAAAATTAGCGGTTTTCGTAATAATGACGTTTGAAATGTGATAAATGGAAAAAAAATTCATGTTTAATCATAAAACATTATTTAAATAACAATTGCTTTATAATAAATGTTCAATGTTTTGTGCGTTTACTTCAATACATTTTTGTGGTCGAAGGATTGTTTCCCGTTCAACGTTTTCAATTACCTCTCCTGGAATAAGTCTTATTCTCTGGCGTATTCTCTGTTCCAGGTCATTAAGATTATTTGATCTATTCACATAAATTTTAGAATTTAAATAATCACATAAGAAGAAATTCAAAGGGGTTAAATCCGGTGACCGTTGCGACCTCTGTGTCCAATCCATTTATTTGGGAAAGTTAAGTCAAGAAATTGTCGAATAGCAATTACAAAATGAAGAGATGCCTCATCGTGAGGAATATCTTGATCTTATATGGATTAGGAAATACAACAGCTAAAGCGGGGTTGAGTTTAAACTGGAGAAAGTCTAACTTTCTCCAGTCTTCAAAAAATAAGGTCAAAAAATTCGGTTTTCGACAATACCTGCTCAAACATTTATTTTTGACGTTGCTGTGTGTGACCAACTTGTGTCCAACGAAGATTTTCAGTTGCCCAGTACCTGCAGTTTCGTCTACTTGTCTTGTCTTGTTTACATGTCCATTTAAAACAAATCAGAAAAAATAACCTTTTGGGTGAAATCTTAGTTATGATTATTAATATCAATTATCTGCTCACAAAACTGCATTCTTCGGTCAAAATCGTCTTCTATATGTCCATGTATCAATTGAACCTTATAAGGATGATATTTAGTTTTTCGGAGTATTTGTGACAGAGATCCCGATGACAAATTACAATTTCTGGAGATTATCCTAACGGCTACATGGGGATTATTTACAGTTTCCAGTAAATCGTCTAGTTTAGAATCTTCTGATATTTCTGCTGGTCTTCCTTTAGGTCAATCTATAATGTGATCGTGCTCAGCAAATTTCAATTCAATTTTGCTGACAGTAGATCTAGTAATTGGAGGTCGATCAGGGTGAATTACATTAAATAAATTACACACTTCTTGTTGAGAACATACTATGTCTCCAAAACCAATCTCATAAGTACTTCAATACGTTCTTTCTCAAATAAATGCATTTTTTAAATAAAACGTAAAACTGACAAAATGATAATGACAAACTAAACACCAGTGATCATAGATCTAATATAGTATACTATTAAATCTATACCGGTGATATTTTGGTTTTTATTGTCACAAAATATTACATCAAAATGGTCTAGGGGTCAAGGAATTAAAAACGATTAATACGAAGAAAATTGTTTTGTTTAAGATAAAATTTGGCATTGTTTTTGTTGGCTTTTAAAAAAATGTTCAAGGTTGTTGTTTTTCCTTCATTTAGGACGTATTATATTTTATTAACTGTGATCGTATGAAGACATGGTTTTAGATTTAAATTTATAAGAGCCTGTACAATAAAAGTTTTTATTGTTTTCAGTTATACAGTCTTTCAACAATTTTCAATAAGACTTCAAGAAAATTCTTAACTCCTTATTTTACGGAGAGATCCAGAATGACTGAAATGTTTGGAGATCGTAGCCTGTGCCTGTCTCTGTCAATACTACAGATTTTTATATGCTAAAGATTGTGTTAGAAACAGGCTGCGTTCTCCAAAAGCTTCAATCATTTGGGATCTCTCAGTAGTAGACAGTACATCAGTAGCAACAATAGGCATTTTCGAAAATTCACTTGGACTGCTCAGATTACTTTCTTTATCTTTGTCATACTTATGGTTTTAGAGAGAGAGGACGTCCAGATCACTACAAGCGTTGTATAACTCATTCACTCAACCCTAAGAGTTAATTCTCGAAAACCCCTAATGGCATTATTTGAGATTCTTATTTGGTTCCTATTTCGCTTGATATTTTCCGAAATATGTTAATACCTATCGACTTTACAGTACAATTTGAATTTTTGCACTTGTGTCTCAAATAACCATAATTCATCATAAAATTTGAAACATTAAAATAAATGAAATTTCATATGAAGGAATACATAATAATATGGTGATACCTATCACCATATCTGCAATTTTGGTATCTTTTGGTATAGAATTACTAAAAATATTGATGCAAAAGCACTAATTCGCAAATGTTTCTCTGCTTTTGACACGAAGGGTACCCCAACGACCCGTAAAAACCAGATTTTATCAGTTACGATGTCGAAAATATTCACACCCCATAATTAACCTGAACAGACAATTAAATCCCTATTCTGCAGTCATATGTTACAAATTGTCAATCAAAACACGGGGCAAGCGTCCCTTTCTTTCGCTGCTACCCCCCTCTATCCGTCTCTTTCTATCTACCTGCTCACGCGAACCCAAAAGACGTCTATTTGTGGGGTGAGTGGATCCGGCGTTTCCTGAAATCTGGCCACATGGTAGCATATTGCGTAATTTGTAGTTACACGATATAATTAGTGGGACTTGGCTGCGAAGGCACAGGTGTTAAAGTCAACCGGCAGGGGTCGCAACGACCCCTGGGGCGGAATGCAGAAGTGGACCCGTGTTTACACACTTGGGTGGTTCACAGAAATAAAAAACCGGTCCCCTCGCCTATAAATTAGATATCAAATTTAGCTGTTTTGTTATTTTAATACCCCGATTTAAATTTATTAACTTGGAAGTAAGGATACGGTTTCACCAGTACGATCTAAGTTACTAACAGATATTCATTTCTATTATTTAGCTTTAGCATATGATGAAAACTATTTCTTCTTCTTGATGCATGTGGTTGTTTCAATCGTAAAGACTCGGACTTTGTTAAGCGGAAACAAACGTGAATATAAAATTTGACAGCCTCAAATAGGGCTATACTCGAGTCCCAAAGTTGTAGGCTGATTCCAATCATGAAGATCCAAGGGATAGGTAAGTCATGCGTAGAATGCCATTCCGCGAGTGTGTATCATTTTAGAGGGTTCCAAAAACTGTAAATATCCGTAAATAGATATGTCGATTTTGGTAAAAACTAGACTGTCCTTACAAATTTACGTTAAGTTTTGGAATATCCAATAGATATAGACTTTTTTTATTTATACTAAAGTGTGCATTCAGCAATTGTGAAAAACCTGTTTACGTAGTGTTATAACAGTAAGGTTGTGTTGTAAAGCTAATGTAACAGTGAACAGACATAGGTAATTTCTTTGCTGACTTGTAATACTTATCGCACTTTATATCAACGCAAGTATTTTATTTGTGAAATTTGATGTTTTGTTAAGTATAATGTAATAATTAGTCCTTTCCGCATATTTCACAAAAATTTTATAGAGTTGTAGGTTATATGTATACAGTTTTGTTTAGACTGTCAAAACAATTGCTATTGCATGTGGGGCAGAACGGGGTGAGGCGGAATGGGGTATACTCCATTTTAAAAGGGTATCTCGTAAGAGATGAAAGACAGCAATTCTACCATCAACCTCATATAAAGACGAACTAGAGGAATCGGCAAAATCGCAATCTGTAAAACATTCAATGACAAAAGTAAAAAAAACAGTACTGATGGCACAAACACAAAGAATAAAAAAACGGAACATCCATCCAAATTCATTCCACGATCAACAGATTTTGAATTCCCATCTTCAAACGATGATGAAGACGTCGCATGACTTTATCGCAGTTACTTACTCCAAATCTACTGAGAGATGGGTTACCTGTAGAAAATGTTATAAATAATATAATTTCTGTGGAGGGATTGACAGAGATGACGATGATACAAATTTCAAATGTGAATATTGTCAGTAGATTACCCTCTAGCTTTGTTTGCTATTTAAATTTACCCCAGTTCAACTAGTTGTAAAAAATTGTGCCCCACAAGAGAGCACAATGGGGTAACGTATTTTTTTACGGAAACTATAATTACTGCATCGTGCATAGTACTATAGGTACAGCAAATGTTAAATAAAGTTCAAATTAATATTTAATACTGAAATGTGTTTATCAACGATGGTTTATATAAAGAAGCTGCAAATGTTAATTAGATACCTCGTTCTGACTCTGGTTCCCCTAGATCTTTATCTTCTGAGACCTATGTATCTACTGTCTTCAAAATCAAGTATACATAGGACCCATTTTATGCCAAAATTATTCTTTCTGAGAATTCTGAAATACAAGTTATGGCATCACGGACAATTGTTTTCTCATGAACATATGCACTTTTTTTCTCCATGAAACAGAATAAATTTTAATGAGCAACTTATAGTTAGAATTTTTTTACTCTCTCCTCCATCCGTTTAGAAGAGACAGGCAAATATTCTTCGAAGTATACAAGTGAAATACAATTAAATGTACATTGGGCAAAGCCCTTAACATAATTGAAAAATCAAAATAGTTTGAAGGCACATTCGTATAAGCTGACAGGGTATAGATGTAATAAAAAGAACAAGAAATAACAAAATTATAAAAAAATATATATACACGATCTAATGCTACATACATTAATATATTTTCTATAAGCTTTTCCCTCGTTGTCAAACACATCTCCAACTCTTTTTCTATAAGCGTTGTTCTCTCCAAATTTCAATAAATTTGTGATCCTTTTGTGAATTTGTGAAAAGCTATTGGAAATGTGTAAACAAAGTCAAAATAAGAAAAAAAAACCTATTTCTGAGTGTTCGTTGTAGGTATATTTAATTTGAAGAGGAGTACATTCAGAAGTACTGTAATGGGAAATTTTACATGCGTTAGGCTGGAATACGTTATTCCAGATTTGTCTCCAGATCTTTCAGACTGTTTTTTTTTTCAATTGAAAAATTTCAATTGAGTTATTTCCATCCCGGGAGAATAACGAATAAAACAAAAAAGAATCAACCAAATATGTCGTTCCTATCGTCAGTGCATACAAAAATTCCTACCGAGAGTGCATATAAAAATTATGATTTTCGCATATTCTCCGAATGTTCCGATTTTTGTTTTTAATTGTCCCAATTTTTTTTCCTGAAAACTTCTCCAGGACCATAACGAACAAAATAAATAATTTTCCAATTTTTCGGGCAACTTTTCAATTTTTTTTCCCTAAAAATCTTATTCGGACTGTTACGAACATTTAAAAAAAAATTACCAAATCGGTTCAGTCATTCTCAAGTGATGCGCTTACCAACGAACAGCATTTAATTTTTACTGCTTTTCATTGCTTTTAAAATAGGTACTAATCTAAAATACATATAAATAATCAGCTGAATTTATACATTTTAATATAATTTTTAACATATTGTCACCGACAATTTTGTTCATCATATTATCGACATTATAGATATACCTACTCTTTCCTAGACGATTCAACTAATACATATTAAATTTTGCAACATCCTTTGTAACTTCAGGCATGTCTAAATTCTTTCAAAGAAGCAGATGCGTCGCCGCGTACCTTTCGTATGAGTTGCCATTTTTTCACCCTCAAGATCAACGTGTATTATAAATTCAAATTTCTGCCGCCGCTTTTTTTATGAATAGAATCAATCAATAGCCCAGTCTGTGTGTGACAACATTAAAAAATAATTATCAGGCGATGACTTTTTTATTTCATAAAAAATGGATCACTATTGACGCGCGGTATATCATTTGCATACTTCACAACACTCCCTTGTAGATGGCTTCCTGCGTTTGTGGATTAGAAAAACAGAGGGTTGAATCTGTTTCAGAAGTATGTATATATTTTTTGCAATATTAAATGTTTGCACAATGGAATGATATTTACTAAAATATTAATATAGACTTTTATTTGATACACTTGTCTTTATTTATTTGAAACACGTTTTCTTTATCTGAGTATAACATATTTACATGCCTATAACTGTGGATTTATATCTTGTAACACAAAATTAATATTTAAAGATTATGTCTTTATCTGTTTATTAGATATTGGGGTAATTGTAAAACATTGCAGGACAGGGTATGTAGTCCGCAGAGTAGTTATCGGTTAAAAATAAGGAATTTCTTTTATGGTCTTAATAATCTTATAAAACAGTTTAGGAACATATAAACCTTTATCTTATTTTACAATTTTTTTTTAGGATTCTCTAAATTCAATGATTCTGTGACCTCCGGTAGAGGTCTATGCGCCTCGATAATTAAATAAAATGGGAAGAAACCATCATTGTTAGTTTAGTTAAATAAGAAGTGTATATATAAAACAGTTTTAAGGTGATATAAAAAAATGTTAATTGACACCAATGAGAGAGCTACATCTCAGGAGGCGTTGACTTGTAATTGGTCTAAATAGTCTTAATCTGATCACAGAAGTATGGCCGAGCTTTCTCAACTTTTTTAGTATTTATGCAATTTTTTTAAAAGCACCCACAAGCGTTTATTAAACGGTTTTAGTTTTATTTCAATTTTTTTAAATTTTATCTGGTAATATATTTGGTATACCTAATAGTAATTTTTACTGCATGTTACATTATTGTTATTGTATTTATAACGAGATCCAAATACAGAGTGTTTTGTAAAAGTCATGGTCCAGGAGCTAATAGAACTCTTGTATTTTTGATAAATATACAGGATGTTAAAGGTGACTTTGAAAATCAAGTTCTGGCATTATCTTTATTAAGAAATAATATGACACATTGAAAGTGATAGAACGAAAAATGTCATTTATTGTCATATATTGGCGTTAGATTAGCATAAAATAATTAAAAACTACTAACAGACATTTATTGTCAAGTATTGAAAGGGGACTAAAATAAATACGTTAAAAAAATTAAATACCAACTGCGCGCATTTTCTTTTCATAATTATTTGGCCACTGCTTTCCACAGCTACGCCTCTGGTGGCAGTAGAAAATTATAATTTCCTTAAAACTGAGATATTTATGTGACAAAAATTTGAAACAGAAATTAACTTTTTTATAAGATATACTGAGAAAAGTTAAAATTTTTAATATCACAGAGTATTTTAGGACAAATATTTATAGATGTGAAGCTTATTTCTTGAAATAACCTGGGCGATGAACTTCTTTAATATTTTTTTGCTTATTTGATTTCGGCACATTTGTGATTCTTGAAAATAGTGCATTTTCAGCGATTTTTGGCAAAAATACATTTTTTATCTAAAATTAAGTTTAATCTGTGAGACACAATGTAGAAAACCTAACCTCAAAAAAATTATACAGGGTACTCTGGAAGTCCGTCAGGAAACTTTGAGAGATAATTCTACGGATTAAAATAGTAGCAGTATGTAATGAAAATTTTGTTTGAATTGTTAATTATTTGCAAGTTACAACTTGTAAAAGTTAAATTTTTTCAATTTTTCTATTTAAATAACTTATCATTAAAGTGCCCTCTAACGGCCCATAATGAAACGTTTCTCTAAATGGTCCAATAGAGCTTTATCTACTTAGTGGGTGTGTCAAATGAGAGACTAATAGAACTTGAATTAAATAAGTTATTTAAATAGAAAAATTTTAAAAATTGAACTTTGACAAGCTGTAATTTGCAAACAATTGACAATTTGAAAAAAATTTTCATTACATACTGCCACTATTTCAATGCGTAGAATCACTTTCCAGAGTTTCCTGACGGACTTTCAGAACACCCTGTATTTAAAATGTTTCTTGGAAAGTTTGTAGCTACCAGACATAACGACAGTGACGTATGTAGCACCTTGAACAATTCAAATTTCAATACAGTACACTATTATTTGTAAAAGAAATAACCAAATTTTTTTTTTTAAAACAGTCATCAAAACTATGGCTTTATTCTTATTAAAACAATTTTTTTATTGAGTCCTTCCAAAATATCAAATAAAACCAAATTAATTAAATAATGTTAAAAAACACGAAAATGGTAAAAAAATAATCTTTATCTTGCTGTATCTTGGTAACTATTAGAAACAAAAATTTGAAATTTGATGGTAAAATGCAACTTTACACGTCCTTCAAAAAAGATAAACCAAAAAAATGTGATCGTCATTTAAAAAAATCATCGATAGACGTCATACCTCCTAGTTGACACACCCTAGTCGGCGTGTGTGAGTATTTTTTTAAAAACAATTTGATATTCTTAAAGAATTAATTCCAAGTTAATAACTCGCACTGTATATTTTGCATAACTTATCCTTACTTGGAAAGTAAGTAATTGAGCAAGCGGTACTAAAAACCACCCTTTTTATAAAGCCATTTTTCCGCAGAAACCACCATATGTGTCCTGTCTTCAAGAAGTTACGTATCCCTTAAAAGTTTTTCTTATTATATTTTAAAACAGTTGAATATCATAGCGTCTTGGAAGTTTCAAGCACAGGTGATCAAAGATTTCGGCCAGAAAATCTGCTTCAGAAAGTTTTCTTTAAAAAAAGATATCAGTACAAAACCTTCGTTATGTAAAAAATATTTTGAAGTATGTATGTACCTATTTTCACCCATTCACATAACTTTATAGTTCTCATCAATAATTTCTTACTTCTGTTATTAAACTAAACTACTAATTCATGTGACTTTTCAACAAGGTAGTTGTTTTATTAAAGTTTCATTACATTTTTCGTGACCTACGCAGGCTGTACGAGTATTAACTATTAATTTTTCATTGTGTGAATTCACCCACATGTGCGCTGAACAAGTGCAGTGGTAGGGGTTACATTATTCTTGTCTTTGAGTGTAGAACAAAAAATTGTAATAGCTGCCAACTGATCAAGTTAAATTTTACTTGTTTCACTTCATTCAATTCGAATTCCTCGCAAATGATTTAAATTGTTGTCAAAGGAGACCAATTATTTACGTAAAACATGTTTATAATCATGGTGTAGGTGTATAATTCATCAATCACGAATTGGTAGACAGACCATTGATACACAGTAAAAGTAGACAAAATGCTGCACCCGCAGAAAGAACATATGCGAAGTGTTTTTTACTTCGCCATGTGCCAAGTCCTTCAGGATTTGTAACAGACTTAATGTCAGTCAGTAGTTACATACAACCAACCCCAGGTAGGTACCAATGCAGTCGCACTTTTATCTTTTTTGTGAAATAAGGTCAATATTATTATTTTTTTAAATTTGTAGGTACCATATGGTTTGAACAAGATTTCGAAATTAAACATGATGCGGATTGCATTCGTTCAAGTATGAAAAAAAACTATCTTTTGCAATACATTTTGAATAGAAAAATGGTAATTATGGAACTTAGAAGCTTTGAACTTCCTTCAATCACGAATATTTAGATTTTTTTAATAGGACCTTAGAACTTGATTATAGTTTGCGATATATTCGTTGCTCTTTAATTTTTTTGCTATTTTTGAAAAATTACGTTTAAGCGTTCAATATTAAAGTTAATTAGATAAAATAAATAAATATGCTCATTAATAATAAAATAATAAAAATAAAGCATCCAAATTATAAGAATATGAAAAATCTACAATATAATTATTCATACCATTTTACTCACAATTGTAATCGAATACATGCATTTCTTAAAATTCTCTACAATATCATGAACGATTTCGAGTGTTTGAACGTAAAAAAATTTTCAATTTTTCAAGGTTAAACGCCTTTAAATGAATCTTGAAATATTTAGTTGCATTTGCAATATTTCCGAAAAACTGACGTTCGTGAGAAGGATTTTAATTTAGATATTATAAAAAATAGAAATATCGTAAACTTAATGATAGGTACAGATACTTTCAAACGTACACTATGTCTTGGCATAGGTCTCTCGCAATTTAAAAAATCCTTTTTGTCCTTAATTTTCCATCTGGAAAATGGCGTTTCCAATAAAATACATACCGGATCATACATAGGAAACATTTCTACAATTATTATTGATACAAAACAAATACAAAGAACCGTTATAATCATGCATTGGGCGACGTATCGACATATCGTATAAACTGTTTAAAGGCAAAGTAAACGTGTTGGCCACCTCGTTGCCATGACAACCGCCATAAACAACGCTACGATGTGAAGCGGAATACAAACTGATTTCGATCCGCGTCACTTGCTTATGCTATACGTTGTATACAGGGTCGGAAAGTAACCATGGTTCATCGGCCGTTACGTGAGAGCGATAAAGAAAGTCATAGAAATCCGTGCGATAGAGAAAGATGGCTATAATGAAGGCGTCTAATAGTCTCCGCCCATTTCGCCCTTCCACAAATAAGAAGTTGATCTTATTGATTTAAAGCGGAAATATTGATTTAAAACATTATTTTGACTATTTTAGATTGGAAAATGCTTAATCTGGCATCAATTTTTGAACAATGTAGCAATAACAAAAATATATGGAAAACATCCAATATCTTTCAAATGATAAAATATAATCTGTAATACGTCTTAATAAAATCGAAAGAAAATTAAATTTTGCACTTGTTGGTGTCAAATTTAGTATTTCGTTCCATTAAAAAAAAGTTATCCGTGATCCAAATCATAGAACTTCTAACGCCCATAATTACTGTTTGAAAGAAATGCATAAGGTAGAATTTTTACGTTTAGTTTTGTAGACATTTGATATTTTCGCGGATATTCCCCCGGACCCCCTTGCCTTTGGAGCCAAAACAAATTTATTGCATATTTGAATTTCTTAAAATAATTTCCGTTCGTTGGAAAGCCATTGAATTTAGAAACTCTTTTGTCTCTTCATATTTTTTTCGTAAAACGCAATGTTTTTCAGAAAAATGGCAAAATGTAATCGAATATATATCGTGATTCGTATGAAATTCTGCGTGTTAATCGTAGGTTGCTGCCGTTCGCAATTAACAAACAGATTTATTAATTTATTTTTTGACAATCAGTTCTCAGATTATCTTTTTGTATTTGTCGAAAAAATGGTGAGATTTTCCACCGGCAACTTATGGAGACGGGCCCAGTAATCGTAGAAAGGCCCAATGTAGGAAGACGTCGTTTGTTAACACCCTATCAAGAAGGAAATATCTTGAATTTAATTATTGAAGAGAACTCATTGGCAATATCGATTCCCGATTAACTGTTGGGTTAGAATCGTCGTTAGATGGCATTATTGGACCACAAATCTTGCTCCCTAGTCTAAAGACAGTTTACCTGCATTTCATGGAAAATAATTGTGAATAAAAACCATCATTATTTTTGTGAAGTTTTTATTAACAATTCAGTTCTTAAAATTAAATTTAATTAGAATATCAAACGAATCGCGACATCGATTCGATCACATTTTACCGTTTCTTCGAAAACATTGCATTTTACGAAAAAAATATCAAGAGACAAAAAAGTTTAAATGACTCTCTAGAGGTCTAGAGGACTAATAATTTCTAATAAATTCAAATAGTCGACCAAATTTTTTTGACTACAAAGGCAAGGGGCCAACGAAGAAGTGTCTTAAGGGGATTCCCCGCCAAATAGCTTAGCACTATCAAATTCCATATGTCATAAAACCCCTGTGTACCAAATTTAGTCATTCTCGTACAACAGAGTTCTGAGATATAAAAAAAATACTTTTCTTAGTGGTAGATTTCAAGAGGCTGTAACTCCGACAGAAAGGACCACTTGGCTAAAATAAAAAATACGGGACCACTTTAAGAATCTGTCACCAAATTTTGTTGCATTAATTTTGGGACGCCTGTATATTAATCGATTTCAATGTATGAATGTAATTGTTTAATTTTGTTTGTTTTTTATAATACCTAGGTAATTGGTAAATATTTGTTTTTCTGTTTGTATGTTTATATGTTGTTGTTTGTGTTTTATACAGGGTGGTCCGAATTTTATGCAGGAAACTTCGAGGACAGATAGATCTCTTTAAAATAATAGCTGTTTGCCATAGGTCTGGAACGGCCTCGTTTTAAAGATACAGGGTGCTGAAGTTGTTAAAAAATTTAATTTTTTGTTTATATCTCCGGAATCTATTAACCGATCTCAATAAAATTTAATACAGATAATGTATGACAGTAGGCCTTGCATTACTTAAAATATTAGCTCTAAAGGTTCAACCAGTGGTGTACAACTGGACAGGATCACTTCTTTTTTATAAAACAAACCTACGCCACTGTATTTTTTACAAGTTATTGTAACGGATGTAATGCACAAAATACGTAAAATAGGTAACTTGAATTTTTTCCGTAAATTTCACCGTTCTCAAGTTATTCATACCAATACAATCCCCTTGTGGCAGATAGTTCTAACCATAATATTAAAATAGTATTTACGTTTATGTTTAAAAGTAAGTGCAATTTGTAAGTACTTCAACAAAATTCTTTACACTCGTCGCTTTCATCTTTTTGGATTAAAAAACGTCTCGGCAACTCGGGATGGGATGAGTAAATCGAAAATTTGAAAAGTTCTACATAAAGATTGTAGAAATCCGTACCATTTACAACCTGTGCAAAATTTACTTCCGGAAGATGCAGAGAGACACCTGAATTTTTGTCAGTGGTTGTTAAAGTCACAACATAATCCAGAATTCTTACGAAAAATACTTTGGATCGATGAAGCTACGTTTAATCCTCATGAAATTCGAACAAAATATTTTCAAGACGAATTTTCTGTGAAAGTGTAGCTCGGAATAATTTGCAATAAAGTTTGTGGACCTTTCTTCTTGCTACCATCCAAATTCCCAATAATTTCTAAACTCTCTAGAAAACCATCTATTTGAATTATTACTTTCAAGCATAAACATAAATATTCTTGTAATATTATGGTTTGAAATGTCTGCCACAAGGGGACTGTATTGGTATGAATAATTTGAGAACGGCGAATCTTAGGGAAAAAATTCAAGTTACCTTTTTTACGTATTTAGTGCATTAGAATATAAATCCGTTACAATAACTTGTAAAAAATACAGTGGCGTAGGTTTTTTTTATAAAAAGGGGGTGACCCCTGTCCAGTTGTACACCACTGGTTGAACCTTTAGAGCTCATATTTTAGGGAATGCAAGGCCTACTGTCATACATTATCTGTACCAAATTTTATTGAGATCGGTTAATAGATTCCGGAGATATAAACAAAAAATCAATTTTTTTTAACAACTTTAACACCCTGTATCTCTAAAACGAGGCCGTTCTAGACCTACGTTTATAAGGCAAACACCTATTATTTTAAAGAGATCTGTCTGCCCTCGAAGTTTTCTGCATAAAATTCGGACCACCCTGTATATTATAGTTTCTTTTTCCCTGAAGATGGCATAATAGCCGAAACTAGTTGGAAAGAAAAATTAAAAAAATTTAATGCTGCATTAAAGACGACTCCAATTTTTTCCCTTTTATTCCTAGGCTAAAATTGATAAATACAAAATAAACGAGAAAATTGAAAACAATTTCTTTTTTTTCCAGGATCTATGCATTTCAACGATAGAAACAAACGTCTTTTCTCAAAATTTTCACCAACAAAAGAGGGTAAAAAATGCAAAAAAATGTTAAGGTCGTAAATGTTTAAGGAAACAAAATTATACTACATTAAATTAATCTAATCTAAGCAAGCTACCATTTTAGCGTTGGGCATTATTTAACAGACACTCTGTATAATAACTAATAAGTAATTAATAAAAAAAAATAATTTCAACTTTTCTAAACGATGTGTCTGTTTGTCGAGAAAATTATGATAAATAATGACTTCACAGTAGAACAAATAGAGTAATCTTACCTTACAGCGTCCAGATCAAACCCACAACCGCGAAACACACGAACGTTTAGCGAGACTTCAAGAAGATTAATGCTCTCCAGTTGACGTGCCGCCGGACACCCTGTATGGCAGAGCACGCCCCCAGGTTCTAGAGGGTTAAAAGACCGGAGACCAGTGGTAGTAGAGTCGGGTCCGAATCGTCCCATTGGCGGCCTGTTCAGGGGTGAGTCGCGCCGATTGGTCGCGTCGCGCTTTGTTCACCCTTTCGACCTGTCACTGAACATTGCTTTTTTACTCATCCCCTGCCGTAGTTAGAGCATGTATTATGCAGGAGATGGAGAAGCTCGCCTTTATTATCTAGTGGTGGTAATTTGTCATTATCGGGTACTTAAGGGCTATAGGATATCATTACTTCGTTTTATTTTTAATGGTACGCTCACAAAATTTCACAACAAATGGCATTTCCAAATGAAATAAGTTTCTTGTACAAGGGTTGTAGTTTTGTAGACGTATTACAGGTAGTTTTTGAAATCAAATTCAATCACTAGTGACTTTTTTTAGTTGCTAGTGAAATAAAATAATTTTTCAATTAAAGAAAATAACTAAATAATTCTCTATTTACTAGTATTTATTCAGGGTGTTAATGATAAGTTTTGCCAAACTTTAATGGTGTATTCCACTGATGAAAATAATTAATTTTTGCCATATAAAAATTGTTGATAGGACGCTTCCCCTACGGAGATACAAGGTGTTAAAAGTTTCAAATATTTATATTATTTTTCTTATATGTATTCAGTGATAAAATTTGGGGGATTTTTTTAATAGGAACTATTTTTTCATGGATAACTTATTCCAAAATACGCTCCAGTGGCGTACTTATTGGGGGAGTAGGGGTCCTTTTTAAAAAAAAATAGTACGCCACTGGTTTTTTAAATAATTTTAAATGTTTTTAAAATGTACAATCAATTTGTGGCAATAAAGTATTCTTGTAAAGTATTCGCAAAATTTACTGGTCTTTAGATAATTGGGAAATCAAATAAGAAGGTACTTAGGTAAGTACGTTGCTATTTACCATTTTCTATTGATTGCTAAATGTGTAACAATAAAATCAATACCTAATATTTCTGAGAGATTTCAAAACACTACACAACATCACAAAAAATAATTAAAATAAAAAAAACACATAAATATTCCCTCCGTAGAGAAACGTCCTATCAAAAATTTGTATAAGGCAAAACTTGATTATTTTCATCGCTAGAATACGCCATTAATGTTTGGTAAAACTTATCATTAACACTCTGTATTAAAATGAAAACTTGCATTGTGAAATTGGATTCTACTACCAAAACTAACAAAAAGGGACAAACAGCAATATTAGATATTTGATGGGTCTTTCCTATAAACTCTATAACGTTGAAATCCCATAACCTCAACTCCCATAACATCATAACCTTATAACTACATAAGGGCGCCATATTCTTTAAATAGTGTTTTCCACAAAGACAAATAATTTCAAACATTTAATAACTGAATAATCTAAACTTATCAAATAATAGGAATGTTATTTCATACCATCTGGGTATTTTCAAAGACGCCGCAGTAAAACGAATAAACAGGTGCAAAAAACGATCAAACCATCAAGGTTTTAGGTACTGAAATTTAGGAAAATACTAACTTTTTTATATACAACTCCACATGTAAATATTCTTATAACATTTACTTGCTTAGTCCTACATATAAAATTGTTTACTTTTATTTATAAGTACGACTAAG
>NW_019416383.1:1436934-1442514 GCF_000390285.2 Anoplophora glabripennis | reverse complement strand
CTTAATGAATGAATATGTTGCTTGCTTAATAAATAATTAGTAATGCTATTTTTAAGGGCTATCAATTAAGGAGGGTGTATCATGAAACCATTTCGTTGAAATTACTGGATGAAGCCGGGAATAAATGTGCTCATAAACGGACACCAACTGTGAACATATTAAGATCTATTTGTCCGTAGAATTTACTCATTTTATCAATTAAGGGCCCCATATTCTTTAAATAGTGTTTTCCGCAAAGACAAATAATTTCAAACATTTAATAACTGAATAATCTAAAGCTTATCAAATAATAGGAATGTTATGTCATGCCATCTGGGTATTTTCAAAGACGCCGCAGTAAAACGAATAAACAGGTGCAAAAAACGATCAAACCATCAAGGTTTTAGGTACTGAAATTTAGGAAAATACTAACTTTTTTATATACAACTCCACATGTAAATATTCTTATAACAATTACTTGCTTAGTCCTACATATAAAATTGTTTACTTTTATTTACAAGTACGTGAAAATAATTCTTAAAGTGTGGGGTTAAGATAACAGCAAACGCATGTTTTACAAACGCTTTTTTTTTAGTTACTATTTTATTTGAGTAAATTTAAATACTAACAATGAATAAACAGAACATCAAGGATTTTATTTTTGTGCTTATTTTTGTTCTACACGTTTTACTTTTCAAGATTTCAGTACCTAAAAACTCCAGAAATTTGACTATTTCTCGGCCAGGGATATGGCCACCATAACAAACACCATCAGCCTGAGAATTCAAGTAACAGTACGAAGAATACTAGACCTAAAAAAATAATTAGGTGCATTTTTAAGAGGGCTCTGTATCAAATAGGCAATCCATTTTTACAGATTTTATTACACAGTTTGTCTAAATATGAATTAATGCACAAATAACAGACTTTCCGCCATTTTATGCTTTTGAACAAGCGGCATCGTAATTTATAAATTTATTTACATCAAAAAGTTATTTGAGTTTCAAACTAACTTCATTTTATAGAAAATCTGCGTTAGAATGGAGGAAAGTCTGTTACTTTTGTATTGTTTCATATTTAGACAAACTGTGTGGTAAAATCTATAAAAATGTATTGCTGGTTGCCTAGTTGCTATAGAGCCCTCTTAAATAAAATTATCTAATTCTAACAAGTATATACAGGTTCTCCTACAAGCTCTATGACAAACTTTGATAGTTGGTAGAGGGTAAATTCTAAACATTTTTTCTTATCTGAACATAGGTCCGATTCGTTTTTGTTTAGAAGTTACTTGTTACATTTTAAAAAATAAAATTTCATATTTCAATCAAATAAGTAGCCTGATAAAAAAATGATGGTTGCTAAACAATAATTATTATTTGCGTTTAAAGTCTAAACATTAGTTAACATTTATTAACCAAATTAACAAATCTTAAGACTATAAAAATTATTCAAAATGTCCACCCTCAGCTCGAGTTCAAGCCTCATATCGGCGAACTAAAGATTCCGTCTCTCGACGGATGAGATTTGGATCAGTTATTATCTGGCATCCTGAATGCTTTCAAATGATTTGAACATGGTAGACAAGGCTGACAAGGTGCTTCATGTCCTCATAAATTTTGCTTCTTGGGACCAAATATGATGACGTTAGACTTTGATGTATTGATTAAGAGACAATGGTCTTTAGCTTCGTTTATAAAATTATTAAAATCACTATTAATACGCGCAGAAGCAATATCTATCTCACTAGGAGAAAATGAATAATATATTTGCGTATCATCCGCATAAAGATGTATACTGCTAAACTTTAACGAGTTTATTAAATTACTAGTATAAATGGTAAAAAGAAGAGGACCCAAAATTGACCCTTGCGGTACACCTGACTTTAATAACAGAGAATGTGACATACTATCATTTAATCGCAGTCTTTGAGAGCGATCCTATATATAATTTTCAAACAGCATCAAAGCATTATTTGACAAACAGAATGTCATGATTTATTGTGTCAAAGGCTCTACTGAAATCCAATAAAAATAATATACAGCAAAGACTTTTCTCAGTTGAATTTATAACGTCATCAACAACATTTAAGAGCGCTGTTACACAGCTGTTAGCCCAGTCGGGTTGTCATTTAACCGGGAAAAAATTAGGGACCACAATTTTATTGTTCTAACCTTTAGGGGGGGTCAATAGTAGTGTAAATTCAGAATCGCGACTGAATTCCACCCCTGCGTCAGCCGCCATCTTGAATTTAAGGAAAAATCGTTTTTGCTCAATATCTCGGCCATTTTCAACTTTACAACAAAAATGGTAAGGACTTAAGTTGTTGCAAATGCGATTTCCTACAACTTCTTTTATTACAAATTTTATCGTGCGATCGATATTTTTCAAGTTAAGGGGGAAAATAGTGGCAAAGTATAATTATTGCATTATTTCGTTTGTTATTGACTTTACGACATAAATATACATAAACAAAGTTGGAAAAAATTATATTTTTTACAATTTGGATCTCTTTGATTTTTTCGCCACTACCAACATTTAAGGTCCTACGCTTGCGGAGACGTCAGGCCTATGGAATGTTGATCCCTTGAATTTAGTTAGGCTTGCCATAGGCGTAGGACCTTAAATTTTGGTTAAGGTTAGAACATTAATCCCTAATTTTTTCCCGGTTAAGCCCTTTTTTTGTCTAACCCGACTGGAGTATGTGACCAGCTCTAAATCCGGACTGAATCTCAGGAATTAGTTTATTTGCTTGCAAATGTACCCATAACTGTATATAGTATAACACAGTTTTCACAGCACTCCTCCACAGAGCTGGGAAGACAGATTCAGTAAGACAATAATTAACAATATGTGTTATGTATGGAATTATTTCAGGAATAAATAATTTCAAAAAGGTTAAATTTAAACTATCGCACCCTGTAGCATTTGTGTTAATTTTATGTAATATTTTACTTACACCACATTCTGTGACTGGCTGTAATTTGGGTATCTTCGTCGGTATTCTGGGGTTGCTTGTTTGGCGTTCCCATTGGAGTATTGAATATCCACATACAAACACAATATCTGCAGACTTTCCGGTTGTAAATAAATGCATTTTTTATTTAGCACTTTAACGTTGTGTCAAATGAATAGAAAACATGACACAAATAATAATTATTGTTGTAAAAATCAAGATTTTTTATTTATCAGGTTACTTTGATTGAAATATGAAATTGTATTTTTTACAATGCTTTTGACTTCTAAACAAAAACGAATCGGAAATGATATAAGAAAAATTGTTTGAAGTTATAGAGTTTGTAGGTACTAAGTACTAGTAAAAACAAGTTCCTAATGTTCATATGTTAAAAACAATTTATTAGGCAATATAATTTTTCTATTTTAATTTTTGATATTGGTAATTTTTCCACAAATTGAAATTCTGAAATGATTTTCAAATATTTTTTTAACGCAAAAGCATTTTCGTTGATAAAAGCATAACATTTTTTTCATTTTCATGAAACAAAATGCAAACTTCAGATTCTCCATAGCAATCTTATTTTAAAAACAACCAAACTTTTTATAAAAAATGACCTCTGTGAAATGAAAAATAGAACCGAGTTTCTTTTTGTTCGCTCTAACCGTAGACATACTGTATATAAGAAACTTAAAATTGTCAGGTATTTGAGAAATTCCAAACGAGATAAACCGAATGGTTATTAGGTATACTTATTATCTAATGCGATATATTCGTAAACAATATAAAGTTGTGTAAATTTTTTGAAAACAAAAAATAAACAAAAAGAGCTTTAATAAAATTCCATTTTCCTCAATGAAAGAAAAATAAAAGCATCATTTAAGACGCTTATCACCGTATAACTTTTTTGTCTGAATGTGATATTTTTTCAGTAATTGTCATTGTCGGGGTTGAAAGTAAACCATCTTAATTCCTCAACTGCGTCTCTCTGTAATGATATCACACACAGCCCGGCGTGACTGTGACATGTGGCTTTGTCCATGTTTGTCGACACTTCTGGCTGCTTTATTGGCACTGAAACTTTTATTGATACAGTGGAGAAGGGCACGGGAGGACCGCAGGCGTTTGACGTCTCCTCGGATGGAGTGTCTCATTGTTGCTTTCGTTTAGCGGGATCAGAAGTGGGACGATGAGGAGCTTCTAGGTCCCCCGGGCGTTTCTCCAAGAAAACGTCTTTCTGATACAAGAATGAGTATAATGAAATAATATATAAAACAATCTAATCAGTTCAATTTTTTTACATTGTTGAGTCTAAATTGTTACAAGATATCAAAACTTTATCGATTATTTGCATGATGTCGTATAATTCGTTCCTCATCTCAGTACTTTTGTTGTAATCGACCGAAGGTTTCAATTGAACAAGACGTTTTAAATATTGTTGAAGAATTTCTGCTGTACTCAATGTTTCATAGTCTACAGTCCATAGAACATTAAAAAAACGACAATTATGGTCCTTGGTCCTAACAAGAATTTTGCTCCAGGGATAACGTCAGACAATATTTTTGCAACTGGATCGGGAACAAACAAAATTAAAACAACAACTTCTGCAACACAATCTTATTTATTTACTCGTGTTTTTTACGAAAAATGGAGTATCTATACAGTGCGTCCCAGAAGTAACGCAAAAAATTCATATTTCATTTTATGTTGACTTTTCACAAAAACGCTAAAACACGTCAATTAATAAATTAGAATTGTCGTTTTGTCACGTTGCTTAAACCTTTTTTGCGCTATGTTTCATAAACCTATGACGTCATCGACATTTTTTTTTAAATAGCACCACCTAATTTTTTAAGAATAAATGGATAGTCCTTTTGAAGGGAAATACGTCGATATAGGGTTTGGCCTACTTTACTTTGACAGGAGCGGAAAAAAAGCCAATGACTGGAATGGACGTGGTTTAAAATAACAACAAAAGTAGGTATGTAGGTAGGTAGGTAACTGATGCGAGAACAGTGCCACAGTATAAAATGGAAATTTGGGGATGTTTTGTGTTTTGGTTGATTGTAGGTACGTTTTTATGTACTGATATGTTGGCGTTTGCGGCGATACGACGCGTTGGCAATGTGTGGATTTTCAGTGACAGCTAAACATAACATTTTGCCTATCATTTTCTGTCACTGTCGTTGGCCTTCTAGATCTAGACACATTTCTAACATGGCCAACGTCTTCAAATTTGGGTATTAATCTGCATACTGTACACGGAGGTATTGGTTGTTCTGGATACTTGGCATTGAATAATTGACATATTTCATCATAACTAGGGATCCTATATCTCCGTATTCAACCATAATTAGGATTTCAGTTCTTTGTTTCTCATTTAAACACAACACCATCGTAATGTAAAGTTATGGTATTTGTAACTGTGACAATGATATGAGGCACTATTGCATTCGCTAACTGTCGTCTTCAGAACAATGCCTACATAGCCACTGTGATCGGGTGTACCTACCCAATCTACATAAAAACATGTGCCAACAATCAACCAAAACAGATTTTTTGCTATAGCACTGTTCGCGCATAAGTTTGTGATACCTATTTTTGTTATTAATTCAAACCATGTTCATTCCAATCGTTGGCTTTTTTTT
>NW_019416383.1:1347396-1435989 GCF_000390285.2 Anoplophora glabripennis | reverse complement strand
GAACCGCTGGATAGGACGTTTGCCATATGAACCGTTGTTTAATGTGGAGGGGCCGGTGCCTTGGCCTCCTAGATCACCAGATCTTAACCCCCTCGACTACTATGTATGGGGTACGTTGAAAGATGATGTTTACTCTGTACCAATTGAATACAGAAATCAGTTGCAGAGAAGAATAATAGACGCCTGTGATAATCTCAAGCAGAGGCCACATGAAATCATCGCGGGGATAAATTCTTTAATACGAAGATGTCAAATGTGTATTAATGCAGCAGGCGGGCATTTCGAACAACTTCGTTAGATGTTATGCAGCTGTAATTATTTTCAATAGTTTTATTAAATATTGATTATTGAGTTGATACAGTAATTATTTTATTGTCGTGCAATTTGTATGTATATTGTAATAGTAATAATAAATAAATTTTACTTGAAAATGATAATAATTACGAAAAACTTACAAGGATATTTTTTTGTCCAGATTAAACGGAGAATCCAAAAAATATTGTTTTTTAAATTTAAAGCCAGTGGCGTACTAATATTTTTTTACTAAATCATTGGAGACCCCTATTTTCTCCAAAGATCACACGTACAGTGCAAAATGATTTATAAAAATCTTACGGGTGAAACCTCATCACCTGCAGAAAAATTCGAAAATTATATTTTTTTCGGGAAACTTCAACGCGCTGTATCTCAAAAAGTAAATATTTGTCGGGTATAGTTTATTTAGAAAACTAACATTATTTTTTGATAATGTATTGATTCCTTAAGTTTGATCAAAAAAAAGTGGACCACCCTGTATATAAAGAATTATGAACACCTGGGAAAACTAAAAGTTCAAAGGCGAAGGCAAAATTTGGTTTTAATATTACGTTTCTTCTTAAAAAAACGACAATAGCGGCTATTAACAAACATAAAAAATGCTACAAAACCTTTAATGCTATATGGGGTGTCCTTGTTGATAATTATAATTAAAAAAAAACAATGGAGAGCAAATATTTTTTTTGAATAATTCTTCTAATTCTATAAAAATTGCACATCACTACGAGTTTTTAATTCAGATTTCTGAAAAAATTTAATTACTAATTTTTTTAATTGTAATCTAAAATAGGTACTTTATTCTACACCTCTCAAAATATTATCGCATGGATTTTTATAAAAATTTATTCGTTTTTTCAATCAAACAAATATAAAATTGTAACAGTTCCCGGTACATTTTCATATTTAATATTACTGTACAACTTTTTTTCTATTTATTAATTTGTTGCTAAATTTTTACTTATACTTTAATAATTAAAAAAATTGCAAGGAAATAGAATGACATCATGTTATTAGATTTGGAATAATAAATTATTTATACAATTTTTCAAAAATGGACACTAAAAAAAATTAAAATTATAGCTTATAACACTTGAAATGTGGCGAAATTGTATATGCAGTTGAGTTGAGGTCATTTATTTGCAACCACTTTGCAACCCATGTGTTGCTAAGAAGTATTATTCCATAGCTCTGGTGACATCAGTAATACAAAAAATTGTTTCAAATAAAAGTTGAACCAAGTCAATTTCTTCACATTTTAAAATTATTTTCATTTATACACGGTTTACCATTTCTTCTGGCCGTTATTAACTTAATTTTTCAAACGGAAAACCCCATATTATTTGATTTTTTAATTCCTAATTGAATTTAACGCTTGGCTCTGTTTCAGTATAAGTTATTGGAAATACGATAAGTTGCCTTTTCATTAATTTTAAACACCGTAGGGTCCCCACATCACGACAACGAAGGGAAACAGAATGTAATAAAATTTCCGAAATTAGTTGAATCGAAACTAAGTTTATAGCAAAGAAAGACTGTGTATTTTTAACAATATTTTGCAAGTTTATTCTATTCATCTACGACAACATCCATATTAATATAAAAAAATTATTTTCATTTAAGACATTTTTCAAAATTCCATTATAATCCGTCGTTCCTTGAGTTTTCTGGTGACTTTCCTTCGAAGAACTAAAACAAAAACTAGATTGGCATTCCTAAATACAAGCGAAAAGGAGAAGCTCCACACAAAAGAACTCCGACACCCGACCGAGACCTCCAAGAAGCCGTCGCAGCGCCCCCCGGGATGAGATAACGGGCGCAAAGTGGCAGGCGAAGGCGAGAGAGGCAGATGGCGGATTCCCACACCGAGTGGATGTCAACACTTCACCGCTATTATGTTAAACGCGGAAACCTTTTATCGGAAATCAATTAAAAGCAATTCGTGGTCGCGGTTTCGCGCCCGAGATCATGCACTGTTGAGGGGTTGCCTGAGGGTAGGAGGAAAAGCTGAAAACACGAGAAAATTCGTACCGGAAGATTCCTTCAATTTTATAAAGCATTTTACTTAACTATTTAATTAAAAAAATATTGATTGTCCCTTTACTAAGTATATAAATAAAGAAACAAATAATAAATAATTACAGCTTGTTAATTCCTACCTATTGTGTTATATTGTTCTGTGGTAGTAGCATAACAATTATGTATATGCTTAGTTTTTTATATTATTAATAATGATTTCATGCTTCTTCGGATATAAATTTAGGTAAACTATTTTTCTATTGCAAAATAAGTTAAGTTTTATTTGTTCTGACAAAAACTTAATTTTATTCATTTATGTTATAGGTACTGAAAATCACAAAATAAAATTTAAAAAGTATATTTTATTAATGAAAAATATACAGGACATCTAGATGTCTTGGACATCTAATTTCATTTATTAGTAAAATTCAACCACGTTTAGATATTATGTTCAAATCACAACATTTTCTGAAACTGCCAATGAAAAATATATTTGTCAACGAAAACGATGAATTTTAAAGTCCAATTAGATGGCCTGAACTAAATCTGTGAATATTAACCATCTGTATCAGCAGTATAAAAGAAAGTTAAAATTATGAAGATTTTGGACCTCCTAAGTTTGTCATGAATTTGTAGTCGCCTACTATATACTGCTGACCCAGTCTAGATTTTCTCGTTCAAAGGAATATAGCCTTCATGTTGGCAAAATAGGGATACAAAGAAAAAAATTCAAGACATGGACCATGGAGACTGTATAGTCTCCATGACATGGACACTAGACACCCCTAGACACCATAGACACAGCTTAATAGAGCTTATGCTTAATGACCTGTGCCATAGACACCGACACCATAGATTGATACTGTCAAAGTGTCAAATCTAGTTAGACATAGCATAGAGATGGCTATGACTGAGACCATAGCATAGACTTTAGAAACTTATTAACTTTAACAACTTACTATTTTAAGACAGTCTTCTATGGTATAAGAGAATATATATTTTTATATAAGTATAACAAACTGATAAAAAATTTACAGAGATGTATCGAAATTTTTTAATTTTGCGGATTTGGAATTTTTTTGATACACCAGCGAAATTATTCACAAAATCTGGCAACCCAGACGTTACCTATCTATCTTCCTAATCTGTGACCAAAATAAAAAATAAATGTAAACATTAAAATATTTAAAACTTAAAAAAAACAATAATAAAATAACGTTCTGTGATAATAACCTATAAATTTAGAAAACGAAAGATAGAATTAGATAAAACTAATTAAAATGGAAATAACTCAAGACAAAATCTGCAGAATATGTTTAAAAGAATCTAATAATACGGAAGCACTATTCACCCTAAAACTTACCAAAGATGGATCTTTTGCAGTTGAATTTATAAGGAAAATTACTGACTTAAAGGTTAGAATGACTGTTTATAGTATTCTCTAATTTTATTAATTTCGTATAGATTGCAGAAATGGATACGCTACCTAGTAACATCTGTAACCAGTGTGTGGAAGATATTAACGTGGCTTTTAATTTTGTGCATTTATGTGTTGCTTCTGATGCTTCCTTAAGGAATCAAGAAACTCGTAGGATGTTAAGGCAAATCGAAGAAGAAGCGTTGGGAGAAGAAGAAATTGTTATTAAATGTGAAGAATTAATGGAACAAGAAAATGTATACGAACAACAAAATGATCAGACAATGGATCGAGTGTCTGACGACAATTTAAGTGAGAACGGGTTAACTCAGGAAGATTTGCATTTTACTACAGTTAAAGTAAAGGATAGATATAAGTGTGAGGTGTGTGTTTTGTCGTTTAATAATAAAACTAAATTTAATAAACACAGGAAAACTCATGACGAATCAAAACCTTTTAAATGTAAAGAATGTTTACAGACTTTTTCTAAGAAAATACATTTAAACGTACATTTACGGTCACATATTAAACAAGAAGACAAGAAGTTTCCATGTGAAGTTTGTGGAAAGCAGTTTACTTTTGAATATCTTTTAAAACAGCATGAATTTAAGCATAAGGATGAAAAACCATTTCCTTGTTCAAAGTGTAATAAAGGTAAATGTAAATTTTTTGCTTTATAAATCGAGACAATCCAAGCTATTTTTCAGGTTGCTTAACTGCTGAAAGTTTAAGACGTCACATGAAAGTCCACGATAAGGCCTACTCAAAAAAAACTCACACCTGTCATATTTGCCAAAAAAGTTTCCCCTATCCGAGTTTTCTGGCAGAACACATGAAAAATCATACTGGAGAAAAACCCCATTTGTGTTCGATATGCGGTAAGGGCTTCCGTCAAAGTGGCGCCTTACATTATCATCAGAGAATACACACTGGTTACAAGCCCTTTACCTGTAAAATCTGTGAAGAAAACTTTAGATCCCAGAGTGTTCTAAAAGTCCACATGAGGAAACATACCAATGAGCGGCCGTACGTTTGCGATGTTTGTGGAATGTCGTTTAGGCAGTCGACAGATTTGAAGTCCCATCACAGAACGCATACAGGGGAAAAACCAGTTTTGTGCACTATTTGCGGAAAGAAAATGTCTACAACTGGTAAGTACCAAAAATAATTAAAAAGTTTTGTACTATTCTGTTGTCTCAAAATTGTGGTGTTGCAAAATAATTCAGGCATTAATCACATATTTTTCTGATGAAAATATTGAAAATAATGACTTTCCTTATGGCATCTTTCATTTAGATGCCTCTTTTTGCTTCAATTACAGAATCTGTACTTTATATTAAAGATTGAAAGCTAATTCAAAGTAATTTCAAAAAAGAATACTGAATTTGCATTTAGGGCTTGACCTATTCTTTTGTAACACCCTGTATAACATCATTTATTATTATTATTATTACCTTTTAAATAGTGAATAACATTTATTACTAATCCTTGTTGTATTTTGCGTTCTTAGGTCAACTGACCATCCATCTACGTTCCCACACGGGAGAGAAACCGTTCGCCTGCCCCGTTTGTTCCCGAGCCTTCACCACCAAAACCATCCTGGTAAAACACCAAAGGATTCACACAGGGGAACGTCCTTACATTTGCGACGTCTGCGGTAGAGCCTTCAATCAAAGCTCTACCCTCAGAACCCACTCGAAGATTCATAAAGCCAACACCAACAAGAAGAAGAAAAAAGTGAAACACCAAAGTAAAGAGCTGTGTTTGGGAGACAGCGCAGTTGTCGTTTTTAAAAATAGTAACGGAGTGTCCGGAAATAGCGACGAACAGTATATAGTGGACGATGTGGTGGAAATTAGCGGAGAACAATGCGAGAACGTGAAGGCTGAGTTTACTGTTATTCTTCCGGCACCTATACCGTTGCTGCAAAATATGTGATAATTGGAGCTCGGCGTGGTTGGAGACATGACGGAATCGGGCGTTATATGCTGAATGAAAAATTAATCTGGTCATTCCGTACAGAATGTAAAAACAACTGAAATTAGTCTTGAATGATTAATTCAAAAAGCGGTTTGCATAAATGTATGGTAGAACCACGATTTTCCAAGGTAAGCTGAGCAACTCGTGCCTTCGATAACTGAAAACTCCTGTAATCCAGATTTACATATTTTTTCTACTTTTAATTCTGAACAGACAAAATACGGAGTGTGACCTATTTCAAATAGAAGAATCCTTGTAAAAAATTCATTTACTAACAGATTTAATTCGATTTTTTATTTTTGAAGGAAAGAAAAGAACAGTTTTGTTTTTCAAATTGGCCAAAAATTGGTTAGCAAATTTTTTATTTAAAATTGACTACACCACTGGATACTATATAAACCAGAATTATTTTTTCAAAAGTTTATTCTTATAATAAAAACATTAAAAAAGTACCTTTTTCTCCCCTTTTAGAAACACATTTTTCCTACTGAATAGGAAGTTTTTACACCTCGTCATCATAGTGTCAAAATTGTGCATTCTATGCTTTCAAATATCCGCCTCACAACCCCGATTTGTTGCCTTGCGACTATCATTTGTTTGGTTCTTTGAAAGAAGAGTTGGAAGGCAACAATTTTGAAAATGACGAAAGCGATTGAATGAAATTGTTGCCTTCCAACACTTCTTTCAAAGGTTTTTAGTGCGTCTGTTCCAATATTTGTTGTCAATGCAGAATGGAACCGAATGTTTGTGAAGTGGTTACACACTTCCAATGGGCACGTCTTCAGGGTTCTTAGTGGCCCGGAAAACCGGGAATACTGGGAAATGAGGGAATTCATTATTCTTCATAAAAAAACGGGGGAATTTTAAAAGTATTCATGAATGTCAGGAAATTTGATGCTTGCAACTGGAAATTTTGTCAAAGCCGGCCCTGTGTTTTTTTGAAAGAGAAAATTATTTGTGGTTTTGAAACTTTTATAAGAGGTTCTTTGGGTATAAAAAAAGATTATGAGTCCAATCTAGAAAAAGTCTAATACATAAACACTAATTAGTGTGTAAAAATTAATTACAAGGCACCTAGATTTTTTTTTATAATGGAAAAAATCAACGAGTAATATGCACTTGTAATCCCAAGACAGTCACACGATAACTTCCCAGCAATAAGCCTAATTTCTGACTTCACGGGTGCTGTTTCTTCTGGTTTTCTCCACTCCACGCTTGCTTTTTCGATTCAGAAAAGTAATGGTGTACTCATGACTCGCCACGTGTAACAAGTGCCTCAAAAATTCTCCATCTGCCTGTTATCGTGCCAAGAGACTTTCACAAGTTTCGAGACCAGGTTTCTGTGCGTCTGTTAAAAAGTGCGGAATTCACATTGCCGACTCCTTTCACAAACCTGTGTAATCCGTAATATTGTTTGTGTATTTTTAAATGATATTCCAACTTTCCAATTGTCGAATCAACCGCCTCAGTATTTGAATCTGTGATGGTAATCTGGGGGCAACGGGAATGACTCAAATTGTCTACCATTTCCCGACAACAGGAAAAAGGAAAAAAAGCCGCAAAACATATTTACATTCACGTTTTAGTACATTAGATCAGGAAAGGAAACATTTTGAAATTTATTAATTACTGGGCGTGATGTTATTGTCTTGGGAATGATAATACAAGAGGCGTCTCATCTCGTGGGTCATGAAAAAAGTATAGCGTCATTGTTTTTTATCAACAATTTGTCATTTTTCGTTCTATGCATTGTTGTAAAAAAAAACTATTAATTTTACAATTAGCAAAGAATATTCAATGGACAATTTGATCTGAAGAAACTCATCTTTAAAATGAGAATATAAGTTAAAATTGCTTTATAAACAAAAAATTTATTGCAAAATTAAACGAACAAAGTGCTTTTTCTTTAATTGTTAATAACTTTTTAAATAATTAATAGAATCTTACCAAACTTTCCCAAAATGTGGGTTTTATATCCTTAAGAGATGGGCTCGATCGGTCAAATAGTTTTTGCAAAATCAACCCCCAAAAAAATTAAAATATTGATTTTTTGGGGGTTGAGGCGGTTAAATTAATTTTGAAGGGTTAAAATAATTTTGACAGCATTTTTTTATTGAGAACTATTGTCTAAAACATTTAAAAAAAAAATGCAAAAAAATTTTTTTTTCAAAAAATGGGTTTACAGGGGTAGAAATAATCCAGAAGTAATTTTTTCGTCGAGCTACCCCAAATTACAAAAAAAAAAGAAGGGGTTCTATGTTACATAGAAGCTGAGATATTACAAATTTTTCGTCAGTTTTTTCCTAATTGAGAGGAAGATCTCCCCACCACCACTCCCTGAAGGGCTACTGCCGCGTACCCTTACTTTGAGGGACTCTGTATTGATCAATTATAGGAAAATTCAATTAAAATTAACAGGGCATAAACCTTCATTTACAAAATGTTAACATTTCAGGTCTTAATGTTTATAACAAATTGCTCTGTGATTTAAAAAAAAAAATTGCTAACTCCGGACCTCATAGAAACATTTTTTTTCAATTTGTAGGTGTTTTTACGAGCTTTCGAATGGTGTATATAACTTCTTTCAAAAGTTAAAAACCGCGGTTATTTTATTTGTTTATTAGGGAAAAAAATGCTTTTTATTTGTTAACAATTATACAGGGTGTCCCGAAATTCATGCAACAAAATTTGGTCACAGATTCTTAAAACAAATTTAGGGGACCCGTATTTTTTATTTTTGCTAAGTGGCCCCCTCTTTCGGAGTTACAGCACCCTGAAATCCGCCCCTAAGAATAATCTTTTTTTTATATCTCAGAACCCTGTTGTACGAGAATTACTAAATTTGGTACACAGGGGTTTTATGACATGTGGAATCTGATGGTGCTACGTTTTTTGGCGGGGAACCCCCTTAAGACAATTTTTCGTGGGCCCCCTTGTCTTTGGAGCCAAAAAAAAATTGGTCGCATATTTAGATTTCTTAAAAATTATCAGTCCACTAGAAAGCCATTAAATTTAGAAACTTTTTGTCTCTTTATACTTTTTTCATAAAACGCAATACATATTTTCGAGAAAAATTTCAAAATGCAATCGAATGCATATCGTGATTCGCAATTTTCCTCAAAAACATTGCGTTTTTCGAAACAAATATCAAGAGACAAAAAAGTTTCTAAATTCAATGGCTTTCTAGCTAACTAATAATTAAAAAAAAATCAAATTTGCCACCAAATTTTTCTGGTTTCAAAGATAAGGGGGGCCACGAAAAAGTGTCTTAAGGGGGTTTCTCGCCAAAAAGCGTAGCACTGTGAGATTTCACATGCCATAAAACCCCTGTGTACCAAATTTAGTGATTCTCGTACAACATGGTTTTGAGATATAAAAAAGATTTCTTAGGGGCAGATTACAGGGGGCTGTAACTCCGAAAGAGGAAGCCAGTTGGCAAAAAGAAAAAATACGGGTCCCCTGAATTTGTCTTAAGAATCTATGACCAAATTTTGTTGCATGAATTTCCGGACACCCTGTATACAATCAAATTTGAAAAAAATTAATTTTTTTTTAACTAGAGGATACTTGATGTCCCTTCGAAGAAAATGCGCCCAAATGTGTTTTAGTCATAACCCTGCCCCCGGAATAGTAATTTGTAAATGGGCCTTTTTTGCAAAAATGGGATAAATATATGGAATTTTTCAAAAACTATTTGACCGATCGAGCCCATCTTTTGCACATTTCTTAAGGATATAAAAACTCACATTTTGTGAAAGTTTGGTAAGATTTTATTAATTATTTAAAAAGTTATTAACAAATAAAGAAAATGCACTTTTTTCATTTAATTTTGCAATAAATTTTTTGTTTATAAAGCAATTTTAACTTATAAAGTCTCATTTTAAAGATGAGTTCTCTAGATCAAATGGTCTGAAACAATTTTAAGATTAATAGTTTTTTTTCCACAACGCGTAGAAGGACAAATGACACATTTTTGACCTATTTGTTGATAAAAAAAACAATGACGCTATACTTTTTTCATAAACCACAAGATGAGACGCCTCTTGTCATTCCCAAGACTTTCCAACAATAAAATCACACCCAGTAACTAATAAGTTTCAAAATGTTTTCTTTCCTGGTCAGCCGGTGCCACACATGCGGAATTCGAGGAATACCAAGCAACAAACGTCTGTGGATTAACAACACCCAGCATTATTAAGTTTTGCTGATTTTCGGACATTATTTGTGGATCGGTAATAAGCGAAATACCTCGTATGTGGTGCCAGCTTTATGCATAAACTTAAAAGAATTTAATATTCTACACTTTTCCAAGTCTACTTCCGTTATTTACGTCATGTCTTCAAGCAGGCTGCATTCTAGTGATAACGGTGTTCTGTAAAAATCATGTAAAAAATTTTGTACAAATTATGAACAATTAAATTGTAATATTTTTAAAAATAAAGAATATTAAAAAATCATAAAATTGAACAGAAAAGAGACTGAAAGAAACAAACAGAAAAAAAATGTAATAAAACCCTTTATTTTACCAAAATCATTACTAAACTTTATTATCACACATATTGTATAGAACAAAATATATTCTTATAATTTGATACTGGTATTATAAGGAATATTATAAAAATATATATGCATTTAAAAAATTAAGGATATAATAGCCTGATAAAATAATAGATTAACTCATAAAGAGTAGTTATAATAGTTCTTAACTAAAAATATGCTTATTGAGTTTTTACTGTTAAAAATACTTAGATTTGATCGTTTTTGGCAGTGAAAATATAAATGGTTAACTTTTGCAATTCTTTGTAACTGTTACATATAGTAAAATGAATAAACTTACATTTTAATAAGCATTCCAGTTAAGACTGCTCCAAGTTCCTAAAATCTAATTTATTTTTTAAAATAATACAAAATTCTCACGTTTCCAACTTATTGTACTTTTGCACTCAACGCATATCAAGAATATTCTACCTTTTGTTATTTGAACTCATAATACAAGACAATTTGCGCATTAAGTGCAAAAGTGTAAATAAAAGGAAAACATCCTTACAAATGAGATTGCTTTCTTATTTAAAATGATTTATAGAATACAGGGTGGTTCGATTTTTTTTACCAAGCTTTAGGAATAAGGGGATATCAAAAAATTATGTATACTTGTTATATACAGGGTGTCGCGCTTAAATGTGGTACAGGCCTGTAACTTCCTTATTTTTTGGCCCACTTCAAACATTTTTCAGTTATAGTTTTTTTACCCTTCATTCCATAAAAAAAACTTTTAAATCGGCCAAAAAATAAAGTTACAGGCTTTCACGACATCATGGAGTGCTTGCCTGAAGATGTATCGAATTTGATGAAACTTGATGATAAGACGTTTTAAGAGATGCTAAATGAGAATAAGTAATCTGTTTTTTGGAAAAAAATCGCTAATACCAATCATCTGTTTTGATGGCAAGAAATCACGTCTTAGGTGACCGTGAATTGCATTAATAAAAACGGCAGTATCACAGTTAGATAGTTTTTTTAACCTACATTCCAAAATGTAAATTTTTTAAATCGGCCAAAAAATAAGGAAGTTAAAGGCTTGTACCACATTGTACAAGATATCCCATAATTAACTGCCAAAATTTTAACCGCATATTTAACTCAAAAGCAACAACTTCTACCTAATAATTTTTTTGGAAAATCCACCTTTTTATTCCATATTTTATATCCATTAATATTAAACTAATGAGCTATTAAATTTAAAACTATATCCTGAAGACATAAAAAAAAGTGTAAATAAAAAAAATATTAGAATACGGCGTACCCAAGAAGTTTTTCAAAAAAAATAATAGACAAAATGATTGATTTTGACGAGTTAAATGTGTGGTTAAAATTTTGGCACTCATTTCTGGAACGCCCTGTATTATACCCAATTTTTTTACTTTTTGAGATGCCTTCTACACCTTTTACCCTGTACGTTTTCTTTAATATTTTACAAACACACAATGTTTCATCGCAGAAATTTTTTAACAGAAGACTTTTTAAATGTATTTTAAATTTTTCAATTTTATTGGTATCCTAGAAAAAGAGGATGGTTTCCCGCCTATATTAAAAAAAAATTGATACGCCACTGATGAATTACAAAAATGATCAATTATTTTCTATTATACAGGGTGTCCCATCCCTTGGAAGCCCACTTTCCTAATAAATGCTTGATCTAACTCGCACTGTTCTGCCGTTACTTGATGGAGGGAACCGTATGATTTTTATTAAATCTGAAACATTTTCAATAAAAACATTCGACTTAATGGGCAGATTTTTTATAAAAGGATTACTTTTTTTTATTGTGTTGAAAAGTTTGAAAAAATAGTCACTATTAATTTTTATTAAAAGCCCTGTCGCCCCCATTTCCACAGCATCGATAACATCGAAAGATAAAATTATAGTGTAACTTTAAATGGAGGGAGGGAGAGGAGGGGAAGAGGTGTTTTTGGGATAATAGTATGTATTCCCCAAAATAATGATTTGAAATATTTTTCTTTTAATCAAATAAATACTGAACTTAAACTCTTGTCGCTACACCATCATTAAGCAACTTCTGAACTCGATTGTATGTGCGTGCTTTTCAGTGTTGCCTGTTTTACATTTTGTAACCAACTATATGAAACTAATGGAGTGGTAGAGACCAAAACTGCAATAGAAAATAATTATGTAAAAATAGATTGCTCTGCGACATGTTATTTTTGTCACCATATTATGTCGTCAATGCGAACCAAGTACTGAACATTTCTTTTAAAAAATTAGTAGGTTTTGAATGATTTATCAAATATTAACTGATATTGTTATGTGGATAAGCATAAGTTACTAATTGTAAGTAAAAATAATTCATATTTCAAAATAATAATTATTGTTTTATAAAATGTTACAAATTTGTTCTCGCTACAGGGATCTCGGAAACAGTAAGAGATACGAAGTAGCCTAAATAAGGGCAAAGTTGCGTAATCAGGGGACCAACATTATGCCTCTAAAAAATGAAGGCTATCATGATTATAGACGGAGAGATTGGTGTCAAAATCCCCCGTGATCGGACTAATGGCCAATTTTGTTTTTAATGTGTTGGTCGTATGTTGTATAACAGGGTTTCAGAGTTTGCTGACTCCCCTTGTGGGGCAGGGGTTGGGGGTGCAGGGGTAAATACGAAAATCATCCCGTGATCAGATTAACGTCAGCAATTCATAAAATATATTCTAGACATTCGTGGGAGTACGAAAATAAAAGTTGTTGACAGCCTAGTTGGGACAGGGGCGTTTAAAACGGGGTAAAATGTACCACGCGCAACCTTCGTGCGGGAAATGCGTATATCTCAATTGCTCCTTCACCAATTTCGACTTGGGAAGTTTCCTATCATTGATTTTGCTTACCGATACATGTGTATAAATATATGTACATATATAGAGGGTGTCCCGCTTAAATGTAACCTGTAACTTCTTTATTTTTTGGCCGATTTTTTTTGAAATGTAGGACAAAAAAACTGTATCTACCTGACACTGCTGTTTTTATTAATGTAATACATGGACAACTAGGACGCGTTTTGTTGACGTCAAAACAGCTAATTGGTATTAGCAATTTTTTTTTCCAAAAAACAGATTATGTATTCTTATGCAGCAACCCTTAAAACGTCATACCACCAAGTTTCATCAAATTCGGTACATCTTCAGACGAGCACTAGTTGGTGTGTTTCAAATTAACTATGACAGAAGCCGTATAATTTTATTTACCGAAAAAACATTAAATACTTGTTAGGAAAAATTTCAAATTATTAAAAAATCACGGAAAAATAAAAAATTGAATTTTATATAATAATAATCACGACAACAACAATAAGGAAGGAGCAATCGAGATATACGCATTTCCTGCACTCAGCTGGGTCACTCTGTCAGGCTGTCAGCAACTTTCATTTTCGTACTCCCCGAAGATCTAGAATATACAGGGTAGGAAAGTACCGATGGTCTATCTGAACTTACGTGAGAGCGATAAAGTAAGCCATAGAAATCCATGCGATAGAGAAGGATGGCTATAATGAAGGCTTCTCTTTGTCACCGCCCGTTTCGCCCTTCCACAAATAAGATCCACTTCTTATTTGTGGAAGGGCGAAATGGGCGTTGACTATTAGACGCCTTCATTATAGCCATCCTTGTCTATCACATGGATTTCTATGGCTTACTTTATCCCTCTCACGTAACTTCTGATAGACCATCGGTACTTTCCTACACTGTATTTTATGACTTGCTGACATTAATCTGATCACGGGTCGATTTTCGTATTTACCCCCGTACCTCCAACCTCCAACCCCTGCCCCACAAGGGGTGTCAGCAAACTCGGAAAGCCTGTTAAGATCACGGGGGAGTTTGACACCTATCTCTTAGACTAATAGGAAATGGTACACTTTGCATATTTGAGGATCTTAAACACAATGAACGATTGTGCCGAGAATATTGGATTCATCTGGGCGTGAACAAGCCAACTAACAGGTTCGACTTGCCATATCTCCAAAACAAAAACTATGCTCAACTTAAAATTTTGCCTACTCTAAAGTATCACCACAAGCTATTATTTAGACCACTTTTGAATCGAATTCGTGAGGTCGACAAAACGGACGAAAGTTTGAGTCACTCTTTATCATGTGTATTAGCAAAAGTCAAAGGTAGCGTCCACGTAAATATTACCTCAATTGAAAGTAACACCGTGTATTTAAAAATTGTGTCGTTACAAAAACATCCCAAAATTTCAACCATGTATATATCTGGGAAAATATTTCAGAAAGTGTTTTTTAAGGAAACTTTAATATTTATCAAAAAATTACGAAAGCGTAGAAAGGCCACAGAATATATATTTTCTTAAATTCTGACTTTAAACTTGGAATTTTAACTTTAAACTTGGAATTCTGACTTTTAAACTTGGAATTCTGACTTTAAACTCGAAATTCTGACTTTAAACTCAGAATTCTGACTTTAAACTCAGAATTCTGACTTTAAACTTGGAATTCTGACTTGAAACTCGGAGTTCTGACTTTAAACTTGGAATTCTGAGTTTAAAGTTAGAATTCTGAGTTTCAAGTCAGAATTCCAAGTTTAAAGTCTTGCTATGGATTATTCAAGCAATTTTACTGTACTTGAACATATACTATAACTTAAACAAAAGTAAGAAAGCAACCCCTAGCACATAGGTATACATAGTTATCATTAAGTCAGAATTTTGAGTTTAAAGTCAGAATCCTGAGTTTAAAGTCAGAATTTCGCGTTTAAAGTCAGTTCTGAGTTCAAACTCAGAATTGTGAGTTTAAAGTCAGAATTCTGAGTTTAAAGTTAGAATTCTCAGTTCAAAGTCAGAATTCTGAGTTTAAAGTCAGAATTTCGAGTTTAAAGTCAGAGTTCTGAGTTCAAACTCAGAATTCTCAGTTCAAAGTCGGAATTCTGAGTTTAAAGTCAAAATTTCGAGTTTAAAGTCAGAATTCCGAGTTTAAAGTCAGAGTTCTGAGTTCAAACTCAGAATTGTGAGTTAAAAGTCAAAATTCTGAGTTTAAAGTCAGAATTCTGAATTTAGTGAGATTTTAAGAAAAATATATTCTGTGGCCCTTCTATGCTTTCGTAAAAAATAAATTTTTATTTTTAACAATCTACCTGTTCCTAAAGTCGCATAAAAAAACGAATCACCCTGTATAAAATATAGGTAGAACATAGGAATTCCTTGTGAATTCATAGGAAACTGTAAAAAAACAGCTCCTTTATTATTTTCTTACAACGAATTATTCGTTTGAATCTCATTGCCTAAACGTACAACAGTCTAGTTTGAAAATAAAATAATAAATAAACATTTCATTTTGGTATTTTTTCTTTAAGAAAACAAATTAAACTTGCGACAACAATTACTAATACAATTAAAGAATGGAATTGATAATTATTATTAACTATTATAACCGATTCTTGTAGACTAGGTAACGTTTTTCATCATTTTTGGAGAATCACGATAAAAGAAACAGAAGATCAGTTTACTCTTATAAAATTAAAACTAACTTTAACATTATTTAGATAAACGATATTAAGTAAAAATTAACATATTTCAGAATTACATAATAAACATTATGAATAGGTAGTTAACAAATTAGAACGAACTAAGTTGCTGATTAGAATCGGTTTACTGTCTACAATTGTACTTTTCTCAATATGAGTCTTTTTGTGGGTTTTTAAAGCCGAACTTTGCCTAAATGCCTGACCGCACTCGTCACATATATAAGGTTTCTCGCCCGTATGTATTCGAAGGTGTGACGTTAAATCGTTCGACTGGGAAAAGGCCTTAGTACAAAATTTACACACGTACGGTTTCTCCCCGGTGTGCGTTCTTTTATGTCTTGCCAAGATACCGGACCTGGAGAATTTCATCTTACAAACGTCGCATTCATATGGTTTTTCCCCGGAATGTATTCTTTTATGCTTCGTTAAGGAGCTTGAGGTTGTGAACCCACGGTTGCAGACCGGACAAACAAACGGCCTTGCACCTACAAAAAAAAACAAAGTTTCTCATCGCGAGGACATCTCGAGAGATTACCTCACCTGTATGTTTCCTGAGGTGTGCCGATAGTTCTCCTTTACTAGCAAAACCGTGGCCGCAAGTACTGCAGAGATGTGCCTTAATTCCACTGTGCCTAATCGTGTGTTGTCTGAGATTTCCCAGTTGGTTGAAGCCTTTGCCGCAGGTGGAGCACAAGAACGGTTTCTCCCCATTATGTGTCCTCATGTGGTCTTTCAAGTTGGATATCTGGTTAAACCCTGCAGGAAAACTAATGAGAAAATATTTCAACTGAGGGGTAACCACTCTCTGCCATATGAGTACACTTTTGCAAGAAATCGTTCGCAATCCTATGCGATCACTCAAAATCCTGCAGTATTCTCTGATATCGCTTAAAAAAGCTGTGGAAGGGCTGTAATTCTTGACTAGCAGGCATTTATTTAATATTGTTTATTGACAGCATATGGTGCAATATCTAATTTTAGTGCCAAAACACACTGTGTATAAGCAATGAGCATATAGAAGTTGGAATAATTCATTTAAAATGTCAAAACGTAATATTTTTAAATAAAAACTCCGTTATTTGTTTCATTCACAGAAAATTATTATAAAAAAAATATGTTATTACCATTCATCACCAACTTTTTGACAATAGCCGAGACACACAGACTCTTGTAAGATTACAAACAGAACATGAATTATTTACAACGAAACTGTGCGATTTTCTTGAAAATAGTTCAGTTTGAACGAAACTAAAAACAGGGGTTTCCATTAAAAAAATATTATAAGCAATCACTTTAAAACAAATGTTGACAATCGTATTAGTTGCAGGGCAATCCACGGAAATAATGAGACTTTCACAATACGTATACTTTTTTTAGTAGTGTGGTTACCCCCTCGCTTTTAACACATTTGTGTATACATACCTTTGAAACAAATATCACAGGTGTGCGGTTTAATCCCAGTATGCACATTCATGTGGTGTGTTAACTGTTCTTGCCTTGTAAAGCCTTTGTTGCATAATCGACATTTAAAAGCCTTAGCCATGGAGTGTATTTTATGGTGTCTGTTTAAATGGGCTATTTTACTAAACTTTTTAGAGCACACGTTACAACTTAAATGGGCTTCCTTTTGCTCGTGCTCCTGAGCTATGTGATTGTCCAGATCTACTTTATGAATAAATATCACGTCACATTCTGCACAAGAAAACATAAATTCCTCACTTTTTATAACTAGTGGATTACCATGTTCGGTATCTTCCATTTGGTAATGATTAAATTGAAATTTATCGTCACCCATCTTCATTGCGTGTGCAATCTTATGTCTTATTAATAGGTCATTCCTACTGAAACGTTTCTGACATAAATCACATTCAAATTCTTTTACTTTATTTTGCTGCTTTAAGGTAGTTTCAATGTTTTGAATTTCCCCTTGCTCCACAATTTCTGGAAAGTCTTCACAATCGCTTTTATAATCAAAATCAAAGTTGTCTAAATCGTCTAAAATAATTTCATCTTGAGAAACCTTATCTTCATTTTCCATTGTTACTTCAGGTTTAACTATTTCAATATTATGTTGGTTGTCTTCTCGTTCTTCACCGTCTTCTTCATAATATACGGTTACTTTTCTCAACCTCTCTCGAAGCACCTTATCGCTCTTTTCACATTTTGTTTTAAACAGATACATATTAACCGCCATGGTGGCACAAGAGGAGCAGACCTGTTCCGGTAAACCATCACCGGGGGCCACCTAAATAAGAAAACATTTTTACTGTTTATAAACAAACAACACAGAAAAATTTACCTGTATGGAGACACATGAAGTCATCATTTCCGACAATTGTAGAAAAAGACCTGAAATATCCTCGGCAACGAACAATGAATAAAATTCACCTTCCTCTGTTAAACAAGCTCTGCAGACGTTTCTCAACTCATATTCTTCCATTTTTTGAGAAAAGTGTTTTTAAAAACTTTTGACAATCAATGGTATATTTCCAGTGACTCTAGAATTACGTGGCTTGTGCAAACGCTTTATAGAGGTCGCTTTCGAATAAAGTCCCTAAATTGACAATTGACCTATTGACCTATGTGTATTGAAAGCAGTTGTATAATCTTAATTCTGTGGTTTTTGATTAAATTTTCTTTTTCGTTAGTACATTCCTGATAAAAACGTTATTTATTTATCTAAGACTAGTATTAAAGAAAAATAAAATGCAAGATTCTTTAAAACCATTTTACTCTAAACGACTTGTATTTATTTTACTATGGTTACATTATGAAGTCAGAAATGACGTCATAAATGCTTTTTATCCTATATACTTAATTGTGTTTTGTTTATTCCATATTATTAAATAGCTGATGTTAACAAAGATATCTCAGACAGGTAATAGAATATATACAGGGTGTCTCATAATTAGCTGCGAACCCTGAACAGGCCAATTCTATGATCAAAACTAAGTAAAAAAGTTCACATGAACATGGGTCCGGAAATGCTTCCTAAGGGCACCCATTGAAGAGGGAGGAATGGAAATCATTTTTTTGCAATATCTCTCAATCGCGTTGTGATAAATGAATGAAATTTGGTATACACAGCTAAATTTTGATGAGCATTTTGATGGACTAATCCATTTATTTCCACAAGGTCCATTGGGGTGGGTACGGGAGGGGCCCTTGGTACTTTGCGTGTGTAACTTTTTCATCTTTGACTTTTTAACAAATTGGACAGCAAATTCCGTTTTCCCGAACTGTTTTACGTTAAAAAGGTACTCTTGTTTCAAATCGTTATCTTTAACGGTTTCTGAGAAAATCGCTCTTGAATTAATCCCACTTTGGTCAATGTCATAGTAATTTAAACAAAAAAAAAAAATTTTGTTTAAATTACTATGAAATTGACCAAAGTGGGATTAATTCAAGAGCGATTTTCTCAGAAACCGTTAAAGATAACGATTTGAAACAAGAGTACCTTTTTAACGTAAAATAGTTTGGGAAAACGGAATTTGCTGTCCAATTTGTTAAAAAGTCAAAGATGAAAAAGTTACACACGCAAAGTACCTAGGGCCCCCCCGTACCCACCCCAATGGACCTGGTGGAAATAAATGGATTAGTCCATCAAATTGCTCATCAAAATTTAGCTGTGTTTACCAAATTTCATTCATTTATCACAACGCGATTGAGAGATATTGCAAAAAAATGATTTCCATTCCTCCCTCTTCAATGGGTCCCTGTGCCCTTAGGAAGCATTTCCGGACCCATGTTCATATGAACTTTTTTACTTAGTTTTGATCATAGAATCGGCCTGTTCAGGGTTGGCAGCTAATTATGAGACACCCTGTATAGATACTACCCGCATCAACAACTTTGTTTAAATATTGCAGATTGTAAAATAAAAAAAATAAAATCGGGATTGTGGGAAAAAAATATTATTCAGAGATTTCAGGGTGTCCAATACATATCTCCTAATCGTTCGGAAACGTGGAGGTAGGTCAAAATAAACAATATTACTCCCTATACATTATACAGGGACAGGGTGTTCCGTATAAGAACCGACACAGAGCAGAAACATGTAGGAGAACAAAATATGGTGATTTAACGCAACCTTTATTCTAAGTTGTATGTACCCCTGCCTGAGAAGTTATAGGCCTTGAAAGTGGGGTTTCAAATTTCGAAAAAGTCAATATATCGGTTACTCAGAAAAACCAAATTTGGTAGACGGTGTGAGTGTATCAAGAGCATTAATCCACATTAAGTAGAGTTCAATTGAAGCATTTTAAAGGGTTGATAAGGGATTATGATTAAAATGTGACAGAATATTTTAACACATTAATTGGCGGACTTAAAAAATTATTACTTTATTTTATGGGGAATTTAATTAATTCTAAAACTTTTCTTATTCTTGTTTTCAAAAAACACGAATAATTGATAGTACATATTGCAGCTGTTATTTAAAATCATCGAAAATTCAAAAGTTGGCTATGAATTTAAATGTTTTTGTTGGTTTAGACTTAATTTTTGAATAAATTTATGCCTAAGAGAAAAGAAAACGGTGGTCATTTTGAACAACTTCTGTAACATGTCAGTGCAATTGTATATGTTATTTATGTTGTTTGTTTTTCTATTAAATTATTTTTATTCCAACTTTTTTCCTGATCAAGTTTGACATTTAAATTCATAGCCAACTTTTGAATTTTCGATAATAACAGCTACAAACGTATTAACTATTAGTTATTCGCGTTTTTGCTGAAAATGACATAGTTTTTTGAAAACTATAGTTTTAGAATTAAATTCCCCATAAAATAATCATTTTTTAAGTCCGCCAACGGGTTAAAAAATTCTGTCACATTTTAATGGCACCATCCTTTTAAGAAGTTTCAATTGAGCTTTACCTATTACGTCGATTAATGCTCTTGGTACACTCACACTGTGTACAAAATTCGTTTTTTTAAGTTCAAGTATAAGTAAGATTGATTTTTTTCGAAATTTGAAACCCCACTTTCAAGGCCTATAACTTCTCAAGGGTGCAGCTTAGTATAAAGGTAAGCTGCGTTATATCACCATATTTTGGGTTTCCCTACATGCCCATGGTTTGTCTCGGTTCTTACGAAACACCCTGCATATTTTTGTCCTAGTGTTCATCCTAATACAGATATCAGACCCCAATAAATGTATTATAAATAAAGTCCATGATTTGCTGTTAAAACTGATGTGTTACTATTAAAAGGTATCCAGAAATGAGTTAGTCCTGAATATTATCCTGATTATTTTAAGTTAGGTACTGTTCATTTATTGCTATTCATAGAACAGATGTTGAGCTAAATCAATCGACTAATTTGATTTAACTTTAATGCAAAAACCTTTATTAAGTCAAAAATTTTGGATTTACAGTGTCCAAAATTGATCTTATTTTCAGCTTTTACTGCGGCAATACTCATGAAACATTTTAATAATCGCCCTACCAAAACCATTAGATTTTTACTCAAAAAGAACTTATTTATTTAACATCGTAAATACTAGAAAAGAACTCAATTTTTGAGGTAAATGAAACGCTTCATAGAATTATTGAAAAGTTTAATTAAAACAATCTACAGACATATTTACAAAAGATTTTTCGGAATATCTCTTTGTGTGTTATAAACCTGTGTTAAGAAATTACTTTTAAAAACATTTATTAACAAACTGAAAGCTAATTGTAGTAAAAACAGACATAATTAAAATTATGAATAGAGAACTCATATTAACAAATGTAATTAGGATAACATATTTTTGTCTGCAATTATTTTGTATTAATTTTTGTGTGAAATATTTGAGAAAAATAAGCAGCTGAAATAGTGAATTTTTTAACAGGTCCTACATTAGAGAAAATGAAGAGGTTCCGTTTTTGAAAAATTAAGAGATTCCACTTTCTCATATTCCAACATTGGTTCATTTTTTTCTAGTTCTTGAGGATGATACTGTACGAATAATTGACTAACGCCCTCATCAGGCTGCAAGATACTCTCTTCTACATAAGTCATACCATGTTTATTTTCTATATGTTTGCTTAGAACGGAATTGGAGGTAAATGGTTTGTTGCAAATGTGGCACACATAAGGCTTATTGTGAGTTTTTTTATGCTTTGCTAGTCTACATGGTTGGTAGAATTTCATATCGCATATATCGCACGCCCAATTTTTATATTCATCCCCTTTTTTTCCAAGATGATTTCTTTCGTGGTTCTTTAAATCGTTGGAATTAGAATATGCTTTAGGGCAAGATGCACATATATACGGTTTGTAACCGGAATGCACCCACATGTGTCGATTTAATCTCGTGGAACTGACGAAACCTTTTCCGCATTCGCTACACAAGTAAGGACGTTCGTAGGTGTGATACGTCCTGATGTGTAACTGTAAATTATCCGACTGGCTGAAGCACTTCCCGCAGTAACTGCAACAGTAAGGCAGACTGCCAGAATGCAGGATCTTGTGCCTCTCTAAATTGGAAGAGATTTTAAAGCTTTTACTGCACGTTTCGCACTTGTAAGGCTTGTGCTCTTCGTGGGTTTTCATGTGCCCAACAACACCAGCCCAACGGACAAAACCTTTATTGCAAATTTGACACTTAAATGGCCGTTCGCCGGTATGAGTTCTCATATGAACAGTGAAAGTACTTGGATTAGGGTACCGTTTACCGCAAATTTTACACACATAGTCTTTGGCGACCATATGGCCTTTTAAATGTCCTATTAGTTTTTTTGAATCTTTAAATTCTTTTCTGCATATATTGCACTGTAAAGCATTAGGTTGGCAAGTGTTCAATTTGTGTTCTTTTAAAGCTAATACTGACTCAAACTCTTTTTTGCAAGTGGTGCATTTATATGTAATATCCTCATTTTTTTCAATTATCTTTTCTAGTACTTCTATATTCACTAGTGGCTTGATGGGAACAAGAGGGGGTGTATCTTTGGGTAAATCTTTCACAACTGTTTCATTATGCCTATGCTTTTTAACAGGTGCTAAGGGTACTAGTGGAGGAGGTCCATCTGTAAAAATCTGTACGGTATCACCACTTTTAAAGTCCTCAATGTTGGACTCGCTTAAATCTAATTCCTGTAATTCATCGCCTTTAAATTCATGTTCCCTTCTACCAATTTGTTCTAGTTTAATTATTCTTTTACTTAATGGAATGTCTTCTTCACTTACTTCCCCATTATCTTCGATTAACTGTATTAAAGTATCATTAGGTTCATCTGTGCCGTCTGCAGTCTCATGAATTTCAGCTTCACTTAAAGCAATGTTAATAATATCACTTTGTTTTATTCTGTTATATCTAATATATTGTCTCAGTATCCGATCGCTTCTTTCCATTTTCTTTTTAAATGCATAGAATTTAGAAATCAGATGAAAGCAAGTGACACAAACGTTGCTGGGTAAACCATCGTTTTCCGAAACCTGAAATTTTATTTAAACAGAAGATATCTTTTGTTTAATAACTTATAATTTCTTATATATTTTCTGGTCATTTAAAAAATATTTCACGTTTAAGTAAATGTGATCACCTGTACAGAGGCACAACTTTCCATCATTTTTGGTATTCTAGTTGGGTATATATCTCTCAAATGTCCTCTTTCTGACAAACACGACCTACATACTTTTTCTAAATTAATTTGTCTAGTTTTGTTGATTTCTCTGGACATTGTGGAAAAAGTAAATATTTATCTTTGGACCCGGTTCAATAATTTTGACATTTCATTCCATTATTTATTGTCAAAATATTTTTGACAAATGAAGGACTGGTTATAGATTTAAATTAATTCCTTAGCAACAGCCAATCAAATGTCTCGTACCATAGCAACCAAATTGGATATAACTGCAATCTAGCCGGCTGTATTTAAATCTAGTGATATATTTTGTGATAAATTAGTAATTTAGTCATCAATCATAGATTAGATACAGATTTTACAGAAAAATTTTAAATCGTTTTTATTATGAAAAGGACACATGAAGAAATTGTTTTACAAATAATTTTGAAATTTTTTTCAGTGCTTTTGAATATTGGTTTTTAAATTTTGGGATTTCTTAGTTCAATTCAGATTATTTTATAATTATTGCATATAATTGTTGATCTTTTAAATATTTCTAGTGTTTTTGAATGTTTTTTAAATTTTGGGAAATATAGATTCTACCTACATTCTTAATTTAACAAAGATTTATTTATTTTGTTTTGTAATTATTGTATCAGTAGTTATATTATGTTTTAACTGTTGATAATTTAATGGGTAGGTATTATTATTTTACAGGTAATTTTGAATTTTTTTGGTGCTTTTGAATAACATTTTTCAATTTTGAGACAATTATTATACGTTTGAATAGTTGATAATTAAGTGTACATTATTTGAGTATTTTTAAAGTATTTTTTTAGTGCTTTTGATAACAGTATTTAAAGTTTGCGACTTCTTAGTTCAATCCGGATTTATTTACAAGTAATTTTGAATTTTTTCAGGTAATGTTTTTGAATAATTACATATGTTTTAATTGTTAATAATAAAAGATATATATATAATCCTTAGGTTTTTATTTTATACTCTATACATTTTTTTATATACATTATTTCTGAATTTTCTGAATTAGTAACACTTTAATAAATAAACATGCAAAGGCTCCAAATGAAACTTTGTTTTTACTTCTTATATACATACATTTGACTAACCTGGTAATATTTTATTGCTCACAGTACTAAGCTCTTAATATAAAGTGAATGTAAATATATATTATATATAAATTAAACATAAACTGTTTTTTTAGGAAACCTCTTGATCTACTGAATATTCCTCCTTTACACAATTCTCTTGATTTTGAGAACCGTTTTCATAAGAAAACTCTCCTAAATTTATTTTAAAAACTCCATGTTTTTTCCTGACGGCCTCTCTGTAGCTTTCTTTGCTGATTTCATCATTTTGTTTATACTTAACAAACTCGGTTTCTACATAATCAGAACAGTCGGTCTCTTCTTGTTCATCATTCTCGTTTCCTTCTTCTACATCTTGTTCTTCCACATATAGCAATTCTTCGCAATTTTCCGCTTCTTCCTCATCATGCTCCACCATAACATTTTCTTCATTTACTGTTCCTATGATGTCTTCTAGCATAAGGTGCTCTACACTGATGGCTTCGTCACTGTATTTGCATTCACTTAAAACGTGCTTAGAAAATTTGTTTACTTTGTCTGTTGCGTATGTGCATTTTAGGCATTTGAAAACTCCAGCCACATGACGATCACAATGGACAAGCATATGCTTATGTAGGTCATTTTTTCTCTTGGTTTTATATTGGCATTCAGAGCAACTGAAAAGTTTTATATTTGCGGTATCTTTGTGATTCAATATGTGCTTTGGTAGATCTCCTTTTCTTTTCGTAACATACTCACAGTAATCACATTTATACAAAGGAACTTCGCCGCTTGGTTTGTGGCATAAAAGGTGTTTCGGTAGGTCGCTTTTTCTCTTGGTCTGGTACGGACATTCTGGACATTTGAACATTTGTACTGTAAAACAGAATATATTAAGTATACCTAATTACTACCTTATTTGTTTCAATTTGTTAAAACTACTTACTGAATAATATATTTAGTGGTATAATTTTACGTACCATTTGTACAATGTGCAAGCATATGCTTGGGCATATCATTTTTCCGTTTAGTTTCGTAGGGACATTGCGAACATTTATATATGGTAGTAGTATCAGAAGACCTATGCGTAAGAAGATGTTTTGGCAAATCGTGCTTACGTTTGGTTTCATATTTGCAATGGGGGCATTTATATGAATCAGGTACGTCTTTTTTTGGTTTCTTTTTAGGTGGCAGATCGTGTACCAGAACCACTATATCTTCCATTTCTTCATCAATATCTTCACATTTTTCTTCATGGCTTTGTATATGTGCGTCTAATTCGTCGATATTATCAGTTTCAAAGGTACAGAATTTGCATACTAGTATTTCTTTTATTTGATCCTGAAAGTTTATCGGTTCGTTGTATTTCCTCTTCATTATTACAATTTAAAATATAGGTTAAAAGTCAAAGGATTAAGGTTGACAAGTATTTGATTACACTTTTTCTCTTCAACTTCTTCTAGCGTGGTCACTTTTACGTTGCGGCAAGAAGTTATTCATCAGAATATGGCGTCAGTGCTCAGTGCAACCAATAGCTATGAAAACTAAATCGAAAGTCCCAAGATTCTAATAGTGTGTTCCCAAATTCAACATTTTAATTCAAATTAAAGCCAAAATAAGATAATTTGTACATATAAAGTCTTTTTTATCATATTTCGGATTTGGGCTGTCTATCTATAATATGGGCAGAAAAATACGCATATTAATTGTTGTCTTTGTCTTTTATTTTCTGCGTTTTTGTGTGACGAAAAAAATTTTTGAGGAGGTATCACCCTTTACATTAGGATCTAAAATTTTTAATTTTCTGGATAAAATTATAATAAGTAGTTGTGATATTAAAAATATAGCAAATACTAAAAAAGTAATATTAAAAAATTAATTAAAAATGTGTTATCAGAATTTCAGAATTCAAAGAAAGTGTGGCCAAAAAATCAAGTGCATGCATGGCTTTTATCTTTTTGGTTCATATACTACTTGAAAATTGTTAAACAATCGTGTGTCTAGGATTTTATTGTTAACTATATTATTAACAAAAATGTAACAACAAATTAGGGTGGCCTTTATAACTTTTAGATACCATTTTGTGAAAAAAGCTGAATTCTACAAAAAAGTAGGGACGCAAATTCAACAGTATTCAGTTAAAATAAAAGACTAATGTAAAAATATAAAAAATCACATACAAAACAAAATAAAACTGTAAATTCATCAATAACGGTATAAATATAAAAAAAATATCTGATTTTCTATTTTTGCTTGATTGGGTAGTTCTACCAAACTGAAAATAAAAAAAATTGAACACAACTCCTTACCCCAAAACTGATCAGTAAGGGGTTGATCTTATAAATTTGGTTTTGCCCAAGCAGAAATATCTAATACTCGGAAAGTAGATAATTATTATTTTCATGACTACACAATCAACATTACACAGTTAAAACTAGAAAAACTCTCTTTTAGTAAACTGAACTTTCCTTATAAAATATCATAGTATTTTGTTTTATTTATCTACCTTCCATTGATACACAGCGTGTTCCAATTAAGACTTTCCACCTGGAAAATATCGGAATTAAAAAAAAACAAAAAAAAAACAGAGACACGTCGATTTTCAAGGGGGATACGTGATGGGGTAAGTTTTGGTGTTTTGGAGGCTACTCCTTAGGCAGGCGAGTAAAATATCCTTAAACTTTAAATGGCACCATAATATGTTGAGTGACACCCCATTTTAAAGCTTTTTCAATTCTGCTCACGACTTCATACAACTTTTTAAAGTTTGGTTTGGATTTGACAATAAAATCATCACTTAAAGAATAAGACACAATATCCATGAATAAAAGAATGTTATTTTATTAAATGTTCAAATTGTTTTCCCTCCGCTTTCATACAACAATAAAATTTTTGCTTCACTTCCGAGCGAACATTTCGAAGCATTTCGGGCGTTATCTAACAACATTCTTCAATAAATCGCCGATGAAGCTTTTCAAGTGAGTTCGGTCGTGTTGCATAAATTTTCGACATTAAAGCCCGGTACTTTGAGCTTGATTAACTGATCAGGCCATTAGATTGAACTTATATTGGTTTATTTTATAAAGTATAATCACAGTATAATCGCTTGATTAGTTAATCAAGCCTTAACCGAGACTCAAAGTACTGGGTCCCCGTAGAAAAAAGTCTAAGGGCGTTAGATCTGGCGATCTGGGAGGCCACTCAATTGAACCTCTGCGTCCTATCCAGTGATTTGGAAAGTTTTAATTAAGAAAATCATGCACAGCTAGGGCATAATGTGGTGGAGCACCCTCCTGCTAAAACCACACATCCACTTCTGGCAAAGCGTTTATTTCCCAATACTTCCACAATCATCGGGTAGATTTTCTTTTCCAGTAGATTCAGATAAATGTTTCCATCCAGATTTTCCGATAGAAAGAAAGGCCCTATGAGATGGTCTCCCAGTAAATATTCTCGACCAAATATTCAATTTTCTCGGATGCTGCGTATGATTTTCATGAAAAATGCATATCCATGAAAGGTATTCGTATTTCGGGATATCGAGCAGCAAATTCTTTATGTTCTTGAAGTTACTTTGTCTTTTTCACAATTTGCCAAAAATAACCAACAAATTAAAATAATTCTTATTAAACGATCCCAAGGCATTTTTGTTTAAATTTTTGGTAAAAACTATTATAGACACAACAATAATTTGACAACTAACTGGTCAAGTTATTTTAATTGTTTTTGGAGTGTTTCTGGTAATGGCCAATTTGACAACAGGTCTAATACGAGAAAAACTGTCCAAAAACTAGAAAATTGCAAATATCTCTAAAAGTAGTAAAAAATATTTGAAAAACTTGTTCCCATATTTATTTAGTCTTACCCATATATAGGTCTGGTCGAACTAAACGTGCAGGTGGTTGAAATGTATACGACCAGTTGAAGAATGCGAGCGCGGGCAAACGAAATGTAACACAACTTTATTGGGCTTCTGGCAATAACACACAGCAGGCGACAAGTGGATCATAAATTGTCCAGCAGTGCAGTGCTGCAGTGCGGAATTTGGTGTGAATCAGGCAATTTTAATTTATTATAGGCACCTTTTATCAATCATTCATATTACAATTGTGAAAGGGAGAAATAAGAGGGATACCTATTTTGTTTACTAATATTATCACAACATGGCATTTTGGAGACCTTTTGAAACAGAACAAAACAAAATTTACCACCAATATAATAAAATTGTTTGAGGACATAAATAATTAAAATATGTTGTTGGTCAAATGAACATACAGGGTGTTCCTAAATAAGTGTCGCAACGGAAAACTGTAAATTCCTCTTGAAAAAAGAAACATTTTTTTCCTCTTCCATTTTTCTCTCCGGGCTTTCGTTTTCGAGATACACGGTGTCAAAACTTTAATTTTTTTTAGTTTTTCGCCAATATCTTAGGAATCGTTTGAACTACAGGACTGAGCTTTTGTACACACATTACCACTATTAATAGCTACTTTTTCGCACCCTTCTCGAATTCATTGGACGTGCCAGTGGTGGAGATTTTAAGGTATCGTAAGGGTTTTCCCCCCCTAAATTTTACGCCACTGGAAAAATTGACTTTTGACAGCAAATTCTAAAGCGCCAATGAATTTTACACAATAAGAGTTCTCTTGGTTCATTGCTCTAAAGTCAACCGTTTTCAAGAAAAATGACTTTTTATGAACAAAAGCAAACATTTTGCTAACGTTTCGAAAATCTTTTGTAATTCAAAAAATAGGTAGTAATAATTAACAATTTTAACGAAATTTAACAACAGATAGGATTTTAACTTTTTTTTATCAATTTGGCGAGTAAAATTTACAGAAACTGTTCAAAATTACGTCCGTTGGCTTGAATGCACGCATTACATCTTCTAATCATGTTTCTTTCTGCCGCTGCGGCTTCACCTCTATCGGTCAACTTTTCGATAGTATTGACATGGAACGTTAGCAAAAATGTTTGCTTTTGTTCATAAAAAGTCATTTTTCTTGAAAACGGTTGACTTTAGAGCAATGAACCAAGAGAACTCTTATTGTGTAAAATTCATTGGCGCTTTAGAATTTGCTGTCAAAAGTCAATTTTTCCAGTGGCGTAAAATTTAGGGGGGGAAAAACCCTTACGATACCTTAAAATCTCCACCACTGGCACGTCCAATGAATTCGAGAAGGGTGCGAAAAAGTAGCTATTAATAGTGGTAATGTGTGTACAAAAGCTCAGTCCTGTAGTTCAAACGATTCCTAAGATATTGGCGAAAAACTAAAAAAAAAATTAAAGTTTTGACACCGTGTATCTCGAAAACGAAAGCCCGGAGAGAAAAATGGAAGAGGAAAAAAATGTTTCTTTTTTCAAGAGGAATTTACAGTTTTCCGTTGCGTCACTTATTTAGGAACACCCTGTATAATAGAAATTTTCTACACATATACAAATTATTATAATTTTTTACCTTCAGCAGAAATTTTTTTTAGTGACGCCTATGAAACTAATTAAATTTTATTACCAGACTTTTTTTTGCATATTCAACTGACTTCGGAAGGACTATAGATGTAATGTAAATATAAATTGCGTTTTACAAAATTAAAGTGTGAAAAAGTTTTTAATAGGCATAATACTCGTAACTAATGAATGTTATGAAAATGTGTCGTATAGCCTGCTAGATAGTCTCTAAAGATGATTTAATATTATTTAATAAATCCAAATATCAGAGAGAAAAACGTTGTGTTAATAAATTTTACCGCAATACACCAGTAAAGTAAAATCTAGCAATTTTAAGCTATACATAAATGTTCAGATTGGATTCGAATTGATATACCTACTAATTCGATTTTTCCATAAATGGATTCTAATCGATATACCGATTTTCAGGCATACTATACCGACTTGATTCGACATTTTAATTCAATTTGACAATTCGATTCGATTCTATACTCCGATTCGAGTTTCTCTGCGAATCTATGAATCGATTCAGAAACAAAATCGATTCGAATCGATATATCAGTTTTGTGTCCAGGTGAACACCAGAAACAAATTATTGGTTTCTGAATTATGTAGTTTTAGTGAAAATGAAAAAATCACTTTCTCTATATCCACAAATTTTGACATATGACTTTTTAAAGGGCCAGTCCGCATGTACAACTCGCCATGAAACACCCTATGTAAGCCTTGTAAGCCTATAGTTGGCGTAGGTATATTTTAGGAAATTGTGTTGCTGTGGTTTGCTCAATCAATAATTGGAACTTGTATGTTTTGGAGCAGAAAATAAACACACAGGGTATAAGTAGGGGGCTCACGTTGCAAACAGCGTGAATTTTATGTCGACTTCACTTCAGCAGGATACGTTTATCCTCATCTCTTTCTGTTCAGTCGCTGTTGCGTGCTCTTCTCTCCTTTCATCAGATCTCGGGTCAAATCATTCTTACTAGTATTCTGCTAACATCGCATCGTGTCAGTTGTATATACACAGTGACGGCAGTTTAAAAATATCTTATCGCTTTTTGAAAATGTTATTTATCAGGACGATCTTCAAATTCTTCCGTAAGTAAAACATATGTTTCACGATTTTTGATGCTGTTGACAATTAATTTTTACGCTTATTTTTTAATAATGCATGTTTTCCTAAAGATAAACATAATTAGTTCAATGAAATGTCTAACTCATTAATTAAAATTACTTGTGTAATGTAACGTCAAATAATTAAAAATATTTATGTGCTTTTTGGAACAGCATTTATTCTATCTGTATAACAGTCGCTTCTACCGGAAAAAGTTTTCATTAAAGTTTTATGATTTTGAATGCATTCCCGTAAGAATCAGTTGTACTATATTCAGCTGCATGTTTATTTTATCACTTATTTTCTGCATTTAATTGCTAATTATAACAATATTATTTACAAAATTATTGCGCAAATAAAAATATCATCAAAATATATCCTGCCCGGTTGACAACTGTACTATCAATTGACGTCTTATAAATAATTAAGCATATTTATTAAAAAATATATACATATTGTTGTTTATTAAGGCTTTGTACAATTTTGTGTATGATACATCTATCTTTTCAAAGTTGATGAATTATTTTATCTAGGTATTCTGTGGAAATGCTTTTCAAGGGTCTTATAATTTTTTCCGCATATACAAGGTGTTATTTAAGTACGAGGCTAAACTTCAAGAAGTGATTCTTTCAGTGACTCTAGGTCGAAAAGTTTATATAAACATATGTACGGTAATGCTTCGTTTTCAAGTTACAGGGTGTCACTTTTTTAAAAAATCGTTTTTTTCGTAAAAATCTTATTAAGTTCTGTGGCGTCCCGGGGGGGCACCTTAACCAATATAAGTATTAGACAAAAAAAGAAATGTGCGCCACTGACCTTTTTAAAAACTTTTATCATTTTTTTTTCTCGTAGTTTTACTTAATATTTTTTTAAATCTGTGAAATACATTTAATTTTTTTAACAATATACAGGGTGCCGACGAAAGTTTTCCCTTTGCATATGCTATTTATTGGAAAATGAAATTTTATTCATATGGAAAATAATAAAAATTGAAAGAATGGGAATTATAGTTAAAATTAATTCTGAGATTTAAAAGTTATAGAATGCAAACAATAAAGATGTATTTTTTTACTAAGAGCATTAAAAGCGTTTCTACATGATGCAATTATTTGCTATATAGTTGTCAAACATAAACAAATGCTTTATCGTGGAGACGTTTCATACTGCTAGACACGAAAGCATGTCTTCACTTGCCAAATATTCGGCTTAGCCGAAATTCCTCTTATAGGTTTTTAATAATTATTATAATTTGTTTTTAATTATATGTTATATTTTTTATTAACTATCGTATTTTTTACTTTATTTTTAAAGTTTTTCCGAAGTCAATTGAAGAACCAATAACTTCAAGGTATGTACCAGGCTCGGTCGCTACGCAGCAACTCGGCATTGAAATATTTAAAAAACTTGTTCCCATATTTATTTAGCCATACCGATAAACAGGTCTGGTCGAACTAAACGTGGAGATAATATACGTTCAGTTGAAGAATGCGAGCGCGGGTAAAAGAAAACGATTACAGTTGTATTGGGCTACTGGGCAATAAATCACAGCAGACGACAAGTGGTTCATAAATTGCCTAGCAATGCAGTGCAGCAATGCGGAATTTGGTGTGGATCAGGTAATTTTAATATATTATAGACATCTTCTATCAATCATTCATAATACAATTGCGAAAGGGAGAAATACGAGGGATATTTTGTTTACTGATATTATCACAACATGGCATTTTGGAGACCTTTTGAAATGGAACATAACGAAATTTACCACCAATATAATAAAATTGTTTGAGGACATCAATAATTAAAATATGTTGTTGGCCAAATGAACATATAATAGAAATTTTCTACACATTATATACATAAATTATTATAATTTTTTACCTTTAGCAGAAAATTTTTTTAGGGACGCCTATGAAACTCATAAAATTTTGTTACCAGACGTTTTTTTGCATATTCAACTGATTTCGGAAGAACTACTATCGAAATAAATGAAATAGACCCCTGAGTTTGGAAACCGATATTAAGAAAACGTAGGAGCGAAAAAAATTGAAATTTGGACCATATATAGCCTCACTATTACTCTATTGTGTGCTAAAACTTCAGTTTGTTTCGTTATCCCATTTTTTAGTTATTATTGAAAATGTTGAAAAAATCACGGTTTTCTGCCTACAGAATTGATATCTCATTTTAACTCGTCGTAATTTTCTTGTTAATTCATAAAAAAATTCCAAATTTTTACTGACTATAAGTCGCACTATTGTCTTTAGTACTGCGAAGGTCATTTGTCTCAAAAGCTCTTCTTTTTTTTATTTTTTAGCAAAACATAAGGGAGTGCTATCTCCGTAAATATCGCGTTCTTTAAAAAAAAGAAGATGTTCAGCATATTGTAGTACGCAGTGGCGGCTCAAATGATAAAGTAGAATAATTTTTTGGCTTGCTTTATTTTCATTTTTATTGGCTACTTGATTAAACTCTTCGGAACTATTAGGAATTTTTGTAATCTTATTTTTAATTTGTCTGATTTAGTGTTAAGTGTTACCACAAAAAATATTTTTAGACATGTTTTTAAAATTGTTATTGAGCAGTAAGGGGCACATTCATGTTATCCTTAATGTTATTTATGTATAAATAATATTTTCCATTGCGGTTTAAGCGGTTTGAAATGTATCGCAAAATAAACAAAACTTTGGGAAAGATTTGACATGTTAAAATAGTAGAACAGGAGTACAGGGAAAAACAACATTTAGTAGATATCTCTATAGATATCATTTATTTCGATAGTAGGCTAATTCAAATAAACTCAAAAGATTTTTTCCTGAAAAGTGCTACTAAATGAAGTCAATGTTCTTCGAGAATAAAAATCTAGACATGCAAAAGATATATAACCCTACAGACAAGATTCCTAAGATTCCTGTTGATATGTCCCAAATAGCATTGGCATATTTATTTGAATCAGTTTAATACCTTTATATTTAAAATGATACGCATATTTCCACATTTTACTTAAGATTACTTCTTTTACATTTTTAGTAAGATTTATTTGAATTATCTTAGTACCTTTATAATAATAATTATTATAACACTGTCCTATGTTGAGGCTCATACAAGTATGCACAAACTACTATAGGTAGACTAGAAGCAGGGAAAGACCGGTCTTAAAGGATGTATTTCTTTTAAATATATTTATTATTAAAAATGTGTTAAAAAACGCCTTTTCTTATTACTTATTTTTGTATCTACAAACGTCAGTTAAAAGAAAATCAACACTTTCAATTTCACCCTGTATAAGCAAATAATTCAGCAGAAAGGAAATGTCTTGGTAATATAGGTCTATGTAAATCTTTCAATCCCAACTGATCTTAATTTAGAAGCAGCACTTACTCTTATTTATACGAAAAAAGGTTATTCGATACACATATAAATGTACATTTTGTATTACAAAAACTTCCAATCCAATTCGTTAGGATCTATTGAATTTCAATTATAGTTATCGACAGGAAATATTAATTTTCAAAGATTTCTGCTTCAATAAAAGAGTAGCAAATGTCAGTATGACATTCGAGTTAATTAAAACTTCAAAATACTGTTTAAAATATGCTCTTGTCCATTATTTATGATAACTAATACTATTTGCTCCGTACTTATATGGAATATAAGGTTAACATATCATAAAAACGCAATTATTATTTTAACTTTAAAGGGATGTATGGTTTCAAACAGTCAAAAGCTTTGACAGAATTCATGTTTGAAATAAATTAGGTAATTCATCTGATTTAATGGCATGTTATAAATAGATTTCAACTAACCCGGATCTAAATCAAGATGATACGATGTCCAAATATTGTATTCTTCTATTTCGACCCTTAACCTGAAAGTGTTTTTTTTATCTATCTTATCAAATTTTGAATATCAGCAGTCCCCAAACGAGAAAATCCTTAAATTAAGGTAAAATAGGCGTAGCCTCTGCCACAATCAACAACAAAATGATAATTAATAAATGATTCATTTAAAAATTAGTCCAATAGTATCAAGAGTGATTTGGTATTTAAAAATCTGTAAACGGATGTATTTTTCTACTAATTTCCATTTTGAACAAGCTATTTATTTATGTTCCAATAAATTTATAATGAAAAACCATTAGGTAGGTTTGTTTCGTTTTACAAGTATGTTCATGCTAGAATACAAAAAATATTCTTAAAAAAATACGGAAAAACTTATTTTTTAATTCATAAAGAGTAGACCACGTGACTAAACTATTTTTGGTACGATTTAATTTGCAACTCACCTGCATAATTCATTCATCCCGTTTATTTTTGTGTGTTTCTGGCCACAATATCGATTGTGACCGATTACTGTCACGTTTATTGCTAAAAATAGATTACAAAAACGTGTAGCGCCATATCGTTAATTTAGTTATTTAAACAGACGTAGGTATTTTGTTGAAAAGTAGCATTCCTTTATCGTCTATAATTGGTGAAGAGAAACATTCTGTCACAAATAGGTTTTTCTTCTTCTGCTTTCTTTCTTATTTAGATTTGTTTCATATTTAAATAATTAAGTGTATATTAAGGAATTAGCATGTTTTACTTTCCAGACAGCAAATGTGTCAGTAAATAACCATTTGCGGATAAATGTCGTATAAGCCTGATAACATATGCAAGGAAAAGAATTTTTAGTTACCTAACTCAAACGGAATTTTTTTTCTTTAAATCATTGTTTATTTAAGACAATGTTATGAAGAAGCATTTCAAACATTTGTTGTGAATTTTCTATAAAACTTTTGTTAAAAAATTATAAATAAATCGTATCTAGTACAAGATACGTACAAGATACAATAATATGATCATGATTACATTAAAACACAACATTCTGTTTCATATACTTCGTATATACAAAGTATTCTGACGAATATTCGTCGTTTTTTGAAATAGGGTATTTTTCAACTTGTTAATTGCATCGCAAAATGAAAATAGATTAAAAACTATGAGAGGTATATTTTCTTTTTCATTCTGATCTAACTGAAGTCCTAAAGAAATTATAGCATGTCTTGGGACTTAAGACATTAAATAAAAATTCCAAAATGTTGCGTCAAATGTAGACATTTTGGTGATATTTTGGTCTACTGTAAGCTAGAAGCTTGAATCTGTCTAAATTATGTAATATCGAATTGTAAATTGAAAACAACGCATAAAATTGTGTTTAGATATTTAATTTATTTATAAATTATAAAAGTTGTTTTGATTAATTGAATTATGCTTTAAGTTTAGAAAATCCTTAAATAATTTTAATTGCTATTTTATATGTATAAATTACTTTTACAAGTATATTTTGAAAATAAAAAAATATTTTAATATATGACAAATAGCTCAATTTGTCGATGATTTTCCTCCCATTTCCTTAAATTATCGAAAAGACCTTAGCGACCTCTAGTACAGAGCGTGGAGTCATTGAATTTATAGACTCCTACCTAAAAAATCGGTGCAGAATTGGCTAATAGTTATGCCACCCCATCGGTGTACTAACAGGGAATTACTGAATTTCCTAATTTTTCGCTTAGTGACGTCATAAATTTCAAATAAGAAAAAACTTACCGATTCAAACTATCTAATTTCCTCAACAAAATTATTTAAAATATATATTTTTGAGAAATAATCATATCCATTTTCTGTTTTATGTAATTATATATGCCAATATGCTTTAGGATTTTGACATTATTTGTATTTAATTAGCGTAAGCTCACGTTTCCGTACAACGTGAAATGACTTTATAGATTTATGAACCAACAACAACACGATAATACGAAATGGATTATTTTTTTACTCTGTTTCATCGTTTGCAACTGATTTGAGGATATCCGATTTAAGACGACCAGGATAGTACCTCTTTTTTTTTAATAAACGTATTTCATTACACTGGTCAACAAATTTCAACTTTTTCTTTGTACCACGGACGAAATTCGCATCTAGTGAACACGAAAATCGCATTAAAAACTACGTATCACGTCACATTTCTGTGTTACAGCGATATGTCATTTAATTATTATAAAAATATTTTTTTATGTACGTTTGAACTTTGCTGGCCAAAACTAAACCCCAAAAAAGAGCTAATAACTAATTAGACTACAACTTTTAATGTCAATGCAACATAAAAAAGAAACCAAGGCAACGTATAATTTCAATGCAAATCGTTGATGGAGCTTGTAAATAGCATTGCGCCAAGCACACTACCTTGTGGTACCTATACCTCTAGATATGTTATTTTTTCTTAGTTTTTTTATCTCTGTAACTTAAATATTATACAGCCCCATAAAAAAAAGATTCAGTGCAACGGACTAGACCACTATATCTTTATGTTTCCGTGGTGGCTGGTGTCAGGGCGGTTAAAGGTAATTTNGCAAGTGTTGGGTTTTTTTTTGTTTTGCCTGTGCATCTGTCTTCTGTGACCCCACTCCCAAAACACACATAACTAATTGTGCCCACCCATTTTCATATAGCACGAGCCGCCATTGGTGTTCGGTAATCGTTAGCTGGCAATCTGGCAACCCTAACCTATACCTGTAGATATGTTATTTTTTCTTAGTTTTTTTATCTCTGTTAACTTAAATATTATACAGCCCCATAAAAAAAAGATTCAGTGCAACGGACTAGACCACTATATCTTTATGTTTCCGTGGTGGCTGGTGTCAGGTCGGTTAAAGGTAATTTCAAGGTCAAATCGAGAAAAACCCCCTATGGTGGAGGCAACCGTGGTTGTTATATGTTTTTGGGGTCGCTGAGTCCGAATCTGAGGTCCGTTTGACCTTGTCAGGTCAGGTTAAAGGTAATTTCAAGGTCAAACCGAGAAGCGAATCATTCTACACATCTCCTGTCGGAGCAGTTGTCATCCTGTCCAGTACCCTTCATGGTAGCAGGATTGTAAAGGCTATGTTAGAACCATCATAGAAATGAGGCTTTTAGTGATGATTAAAATTTGATTTTAACGGAGTATGTCAGTAAAGATATTTTAAGTCCATTAGTGCAAAGACATTCGGATAGTCTACATGTAAAAATTTCATTACGTCGAGTTTAAAAAAAAAAATTATCATTAATGGAATGTGAATATTCATCTTCCACCATAGAATACGAAACGAATATTACTATATTGTTGACATGTACCATAAACGCACTCAACTGTCTACCAAAATTCTCCCTCAACTTCAAGCACGGCAACTATCCAGAACCTTTCTTACCGCGATGAATGAAAGTGTTAGTAACCAATTAAAATTATAGTGTCAGATTTTCAAACGTGATTGAAAAAGATCATTTAATGTGAATGTTGAGAGTCTTTCGGTCCATGATAGATGAGCGAGGCAAAAATTGCTTTGTAAGACAAGCCAACTAATAGGTATGAGAATTAAGTAGCTTTCAAAGTACATTGACCCTGTTGCAACAAGATCAAATGGAGTCCTAATAAAGCGACTAAAAAAACCTCGAGTACTCCCACTAAACCCTATTTAGAAGTTACTCAGTTTAACCTCAAAAATGACATTGATCTTGACTCGGTAGAGACAAAAGGAACCTTAATTTGGATTCAGCGACCCGAAAAAAACATTTAATTACTTTGGTTGCTCACGCTATAGTGGATTTTTCTCAGTTTGACCTAGGAATGACCTTATAATGACCTTGAAGCTGACCTAACAAGGCTAAACAGACCTCGGAATCGGATTCAGCCACCCCAAAAACATATAACAACCATTATTGTCCCCACCATAGTGGTTTTTCTCGTTTGACCTTGAAATGACCTTTAAACTGATCTGACAAGGTCAAACGGACCTCGGATTCGGAGCAAGCGATCTCGAAAACATAAGGATATATAGTGGTCTAGTCCAGTGCACAGTTTTTTTTGTGAGGCTGTTATTTTTTTTACAGAATATTCAATTATTTTTTTGAAATATTTTTCCTTGTATATGCATTATATTCTCTACATTTAATCTTGAATATAATGATCCGCCGATTGAAACATGTGTTTGACCTATTTATCAAGAATTGAAGCGCACCCACTATTTTCCCGTCCAAGTGTCTAACAATGATCGGTTGCAAAAAAAACGAGACGATGTTATGGGTGAATAATCGGTGTTGAGGTAAACAAGTCCACCAGTATGTTTTATTTATATAATCACCATATAACAATCGGAGCGTTATGCATGTCTAAAGGGAAATAATATCAGATAGGTTGTATAAAAGGATCAAGTCAGCCAAGGGCACCTGCGTTCGACAGACAAGGGCGCTCGACACGTTGCAACCTCTGAGGTACCGTGTGTTGGCCGCCCTGTCTGTTTATCAATGCAACGAGACAGTTCACTTGCAAATGAATTAGATCAAGGTTAATTGGTGCTAATCATTTTTCTTCTTCTATTCCCCAAATTATACAGGGTGTCCCGAAATTCGTCTGTAATACTTTTCTAGAGCATTCTACGACTAATAAAAATGGGTTGACCAGGACTCCACTAGGCTATCTACAAGGTGTTGCAATTAAAACTTCCCGCTTGGAAAATAAAGGTATTAAAAAAAAGCTTTTTCAATTCTGCTCACGACGACATACGACTTTTTAAATTTGTTTTGGATATGACAATAAAATCATCACTTAAAGAATAAACAAAATATCAATGAATGAAATAATGTTGTTTTACTGAATGTTGAAATTGGTTTCCCTCCGCTTCCATGCAATAATAAAATCATTGCTCCACTTCCGAATAAACATTTCGAAGCATTTAGGGCGTTATCTGACGACATTCTTCAACAAATCGCCGACGAAGCTCGTCAAGTGAGTTCGGTCGTGTTGCATAAATTTTCTACTTTAAGTGTCCCCATAGAAAAAAGTCTAAGGGTGTTAGTTCTGGCGATCTGGGAGGTCACTCAATTGAACCACTGCATCCTATCCAGTGATCTGGAAAGTTCTGGTTAAGAAAATCACGCACAGCTGCGGCATAATGTGGTGGGGCACATCCTGGTGAAGCCACCATCCTCTTCTGGCAAAGCGTTGTCATATTCCAATACTTCCACAATCATCGGGAAGATATTCGTTTCCAGTAGATTCAGATACATGTTTCCATCCAGATTTCCCGGTAGGAGGTCTCCTAGTATGCCCGCTCAAACATACAATTTCCTCAGATACTGCGTATGAGTTTCATGAAAAATCTGTGGATTTTCATCAATCCAGTAGCGGCAATTATGGCGACCATCCAGTTGGAACTTACATTCATCGGATATACAGTTTGAGTACAAAAAAATTGGATTCCTTCGAGCACGATCACTCATTTCTTCACAGTACTGCAAGCGGCGATCAGGATTGTCTTCATTAATTTCTTGTACTAAATCAATTTTGTATGGGTGCTACTTATGAATTTTTAAGATTCGCCGGCAACTAGTGACAGAAATTCCTGAAGCACTTGCGAGTTTCCTGAGACCCAAATTTGGTTCCATTGCGATGTGACCCAAGACAACTACCCTCATTACGTACGACCTGTTCACGTTGATGCTTTTCAGTTTCCGAAAATTTATGCACTAAATCCAGGACGTATCGATGCGAAGTTCTTTTATCAGGACGACGATCACTAAAAAGCATTCTTGTCATTATTCTTGTAGAACAAACTAATTATTTCCAGTTTTTCAGCAATTGTATAAACCACTTTCACGAATTGGAAGTCAGTCGAATTTGTGATGATTTTACGAGATATTTACAAGACGAGACAATATTGCCTCGTTTAAAGTAACAGATAAAAAAGTTGAACTGATAGAGTTTCAAGTTTTTGTATTGAGAGATAAACAAAAATTCAAAACAATTTTTGTATAGAGAAAAATTTTACTCTAGTTTTTTCTACGCTGATTTTTCCATTGTTTGATTTATTTATTTATATTTTATTTATATTAGGTAACTACCAGGAGATTTTTCAATAAAAATCTTCAAGACTTAGGACTAGTTCCGTGCCTGCTGAAAATAAGGAAGGAGCAATTTAATATTCACTCTTTTATTACCTTTTGTCCTGGTTAAAGAGATGATTATAATTAAGTTTTTAGTAACAGATTTATAGAAATGATATGTTTGCAATACTTACCTACCTAGAAATGACTAAAATTTCACAAGAAAATTTAGTAATTTCATTTATTCATCATTAAATTTAGCTCCAAAGTATTAAACATTATGCAACCATGCTGTCTGTCAGTTTACCTAACTCTTTACTTTTACAGTTGCGCCTGAGAGTGACAGCTAAAGTTATTCAATTATCATCTTTAACATGGCTTTTTTTAAACAGATTGTGACAAGGGACTTTTAGTAATATTTTCCACATTTGCGTAATAATACCTATTTAAATAAAAAACTCACCAAAAATGATTTTTTTCTGTAGTTATATAAAACGCAGATGAAATAGGTACTTACTTCCCTTCCAATTTGGAGAATGTCTACTTCTGCTTTAATACATTTTTTTAACAAAATACGTATTTTAATACTTTGCTATTTTTAATTCTAAGAAGCAGTATTAGTAAAATTTTTATATTTTCGTTTCAAGTTAGCAGAAAGACTTTCATTTTGTGTAGGTCGACGTATCTACATATTTGTAACTGAAAGAACATACCAAAAGCGATTACATCTCTTGTATAACATTTTCATTCAGTTCATTATATTATCATTCTTTTATGACCTTTAAACAGCAGCACTTGATGAACATTGACGAAGGAAGGTCCTGTTCTTAACGTTTCCTTGCAATTTATGCAGAAATATTATTATTAGCCTTGTAAAAACAGCGATAAAATATATAATAGTTTTGTCTGTAACGAACGCATGCGAGTTTAAAGTGCATAATTTCAGTTTAGATATACAGGATGTCCCAGAATAACGTGTACAACGGAAGACCTCAGATTCGTGCTCAAAATAGGCAGATTTATGCTAATTCGCCCATATCCGAAATCACTACGTTTAGCCGCTAGATGGCTTCAAAGTTTGTGAAATTTTTTTGAATTTTGTAAATAACTCGATTTTGATTATGTTCATTGTGAATATTTATTATTCCACTTGTAGTAAAACAGAATTCGAAGGCACAATGATTTGAAGATCAAATTGAAATTACAATCAACCTACAAAATCAGAAACTGGCACTTTGTTAAATATAATAAGCGATTTCGGATATAGGTGAATTTTGAGTCCACGAATCTGTTGTACACGTTATTCTGGGACACCCTGTATACAGGATAATACAATCGACAATCTAAGAAATTCATGTAATATTTAAAAAAATTGGATAACAAAGGTTCTAACAACATCGTATTCCTGTTTTTTTGGTTAATGGGACTGACTATTTTTTAATTGTGGGAAAGTTGAAAGTTAAAACGTAAGTTAGTGTTACAGAATATTCGAAAACACATAGACAAGATGAAACAGAAAAAGTTATCTTAAATAGATCAATCAAATCCAAATCATTTTATCACCTCCTGCAGAAACATCTTTTTAACTGTCACATTGTTAGAAATTGACAATGGGAAATATTTAAAAAATACCTTAAAACAAAAAAATTTCTTGAAACTAGTTATATCCATTATCTGAGTAACCCAGATAATTTAAAAGTAAAAAGTAGCTTGAAATTTGTACGGGACCATCCTGTGTATTATAACAAGAATAAGAATAGCGCTTGTACTGGATATTATTCGAAAAAAAGCAAGTCAAAGAATATCAACTCTTGTTAACAAGTGGGTCGGAACATTCTTTTCAGTTTTGGTAGTTTACATACACCTTTCTCCTCAGAGCTTCTTAACAAGTATTATAAATAAAGTTGAGATCGACTCTATAAGCTACACTTATCTAATGGTTTATACTTAGGAATAAACAGAGGAGTTGACTTATACAAATCAGGCTTCAAGCTGCTAAATATAGACTAATATAGTACTATTTCTGAATTTCCTTAGGAAAAACCCACGCTTGTGTGGTGGATATAAATGTTACCGCCTCCGAAACGATTATTCATGGAAAAACGAATTCCCTTTACTTGATGCCAGTCTATAATTAGAAGAGTTATGCAACTCGTCGCTATAACAATTCTAAAGGATCTACCCCGTAACCTATTATATGGAATCTTGGTGGGGGACAATGAGCTTTATGTAATGTTATGTTTATAAATACATCCAGTTGGGTTACATGAATAAAAGTGAAAACTGAAGGAAACTCATCAGATAAGCTGCTCAGAGATACGAAGATGTATCGCCCCCCACCCCTCCATTGCTGTCACTTTGAAATTCGTATGGCTCTTTGGTTTGTGTAACAGAGATTGAACAACAAATTAGGTTTTCAATCCTCAGTGATTCCTTTTAACGGCCAACGAATCTGCTTTCGACTATAAGTACTGTTCCTCTTGTATGTTTAGTTCCTTATATCCCTTAAAATGTTTTCTCACTTTCTTTTCTTATTTTATATTAACATAATGGAATTTCTTCCACAAAGCAATGACAAACTAGCTACGGAACATTAATACATATTAGTGTATATCATTCTCAGAATTAGTTATAACCCTTTGTCCAAAAAATAAGGTGAATTTGTTTAAAAAATAAACAAATCTTTATTTAGGCTTCCAAATCAATTTCGTCGCCTTCATAGTAATCCCCACCCGATACAATGCACTTATGCTAACGTTTTTTTCAACTCGAAATAGTTTGAAAAGTCCTTTTTCGGTATGGCCTTCAATGCTTTCGTCGATTCGGCTTTTATTTTCTCGATCGAGTCGAAACGGTGTCCACGGAGTGGTCTTTTGAGTTTAGGGAATAGCCAGAAGTCACTGGGTGATAAATCAGGAGAAACCGGTGGTTGCGGAACGATACGTTGAATATTTGGTGAAATGGTCTCGAATTATCAATGATGTGTGAGCCTATGCATTATCATGATTCCGGCCTTTTGCGGCGAATAGCATAACACTCAAATAATATTCCTTGTTAACAGTTTGGCCGGTTGGAAGAAATTCATAGTGCATTACGCCACGAATCAAAGAAAACTATCAACATGACCTTGATTATTGAGTGAATTTGGCGTGGTTTTTCGGTCTTGGTTCACCTTTTGCACGATATTCACTTGATTGATCGGCTGTTTCCGGGTCGTAAGCGTAGATCCAAATATTGTCTCCAGTAATGATGGGTTTCATGATGTCTTGGTAGTCAGAAATTATTGTTTCGCAGATGTCAACGCGACGCTGTTTTTCCAAAAAGTTGAGCGATTTTGGAACCAAACAAGATTTGACGCGTCTAAGGTACAACAAATCTTTTAAAATAGTATTTACCGAATATTTTGAAATGCCAACAGTATCAAGAAGGTCTGTTATTGTTAATCGACGGTTTTCGAGCACAAGATCTCTGATTTGAGTAATGTGTTTTTCATCAGTTGACGTTGATGGTCGTCCGGAACGATGTTCGTCCTTAACTCTCTCTCTACCTTCTTTAAAGTCTTTGTACCAGTTGTAAACATTTTTTTGCAACATAACCCCATCACTAAAGGCCTTCTGTAACATCCTCAAAGTTTCCGCAAACAAAATTTAATGAAATGCTCAACAAATCACACGGTAAAAATCTATAAATTCACTTTCGATTCGTATGTTTACAAAACACGAGTAGCTCTGCATCAATTAAATATATTGACTTGAAACTCTGCATAGACACAGGACAGTACTACCAACATACAAAAAATAATTGTATGCTTTCATAATACCCGCGAATTTGAAATAAGTAATTCAACATTTTTTGAACACAGTAGTATAACAAAATCTGAATAAAGAAATATCTATAGTAACATATCAGATTATACTTATATTTTCAGTTTCGACATCGAAGAGGACATAGATATTAAAGCATGTCCAATTACATACTTTTACTTACATTACCAATAAATTATGACGTTGTTGATTCAAATTTTAAATCCATGTTTGTTGCTGGTGCAAGGTCAGTGTGACAACACTCGATTTAACCATAGAGAACTGCTTTATCTTTTTTCTAAGGGGGTCATTCACTGGCCTTTGAACTCAATACTACACATCGATAGGTGTGAACGGTCGACATGACGAAGAGAGATTTGTTTGCCTTCATGTTCATTAATTAAATTCGGCAACTGGTGCTCAATAATTAGTGACATATCAGTGTGTTCCACTTTGACCATTACCATTCTTGTATTTTGAACGGCGTTGGTAGATTTAAAAAAATATTTTTTTCTACACGAGAAATTCTCCTTACCATAAGTAATTTTTGTTTCTTTCTCAATTCCATCGCTTACTCTGTGTTAAAAAAAAAACTTTAATTAAATTGTAGGTATCCTTATGTGTAAATATCAAAATTTTATAACGCATACAGGGTCCGCTATGTTGTACTCTACAAGGTGATTCACTTTTTATGATTAGGACTTTAACCATCTATAGATCTCGTCAAAATAAAATCATTTTGAAGTATACACTGTTTCTTCCAAAAGCTCTATCGATTTTACAAATTATTTTGAAAATAGATCAATCATAGGCGTCCGTAAGGGGCTCTCTTACTATTTTTGAATGAAATGTTTGGTTTTTGAGAAAAATGGCTTCATTACATGTGAAATGGTTAAGTTTTTCAAAGAAAGAAGAAGATTTAAATACTTTATTCGACAAGTTACCGTTACTTTTTGGGAGAAATATGTAAGTTCAGGTGGATGGCGCTCCGGCTCATTATGGTATTCAAATTAGGCAGTGGCTCGGGCAGCACTATCCACGTCGTTGGATCGGGAATATTTTGGAAATGCAGAACCTGGTACCGGTCCCGTTGCTTGGCCGTCACGATCGCCAGATCTAATTCCCATGGATTATTTCGTTTGGGAATTTATTAAAGAAAGGGTGTATAGTTTACCAGTCTGTACTCATGAAATGTTAAGATGAGGAATTAAAAATAATTGTGAAACTCTTAACTAAAACCCAATATGATTAAGCTTAATTAGGCGATGTGAGAAATGCATTAAGGTTCGAGGATAACATTTCGAACATTTGTTGTGACACCATTTCTTTTGTTCTCTATTGTCACTTGTTATTTCTGTTTGTTTCTCAATATTAAATAGTTTATTCTGTACTACTTTATTTGAAAAACTTAACCATTTTACATATAATGAATCCATACGAAGCTATTTTTCTCAAAAAGCATTTAATTTAAAAATAGTGAGATATATTTTCGCTGTAGAATAAATAAACCGAAATATAAAAAAAATATATTAATTTTGAAACATTTCCGGTGGCATAGAAATTATATTAAAAATAGGGGTAATCAAAGTCCCTTACGGACGCCTATGATTGATCTATTTTCACAATAATTTGTAGAATTGATAGAGCTTTTTATTCGTACACTTCATACTAAATATAAAACAAATGCCCTTCATAGTTTAAGAAAAAATAAATAAAAACCAAAAAAAATGTTTTTTCAAAAGCTTATATCTCTAAAAAAAGCCTTTGAAAGATGAAGCGTATACTTCCAAATGACATTATTTTGATGAGATCTATCGATGGTTAAAGTCCTAATCATAAACAGTGAATCACCCTGTATATTAAATTTCCCGTAATAGGCCCTTTTTATTTTTTACCACTAAAATTGGTTCTATTCCTGACAACTTAACTCACGGCTCGCTTGACTTTAAACAAAGGCTATTCAGTTACAACCACGTGAAAATAGGCTGCATAAAAGGTTAATTTCATCGAATATACAATACTGCAACACAAAGGGCGTTTCATTATTGCGAATCCCCTTTGCTCGATTGTTCGCAAAATTAACATCCTATAAATATCCGTCTTTATATTTGCAACGTGCCCCATGATTTGGTGATTTAGTATTAACGTGACAAATAAATGGATCACATTTAGCAGATATTACGCAAAAAACGGGATATGTTGAAAATAATTGTACAACGTGCCATCTTGATTATGGCCAGGCTAAATGTCAATATAATATTATGTTTCAACTAGGCGGATTAATATTCATTAAAAGAATAAGCCGACAGAAATGAACGGTAGGCAGTAGTACATTATTTAAAAAAAAAACGTAAAAAACTTTTTTGTATAAAAAATACAATTTTAAATTCTGGTCCTAATTGAATCGTAAAATATACAAAGAAAACCTATGATTTATAGTTGTCAATTCGTTTCATAAAAGATAAAAGTTAAATGCGGGTTTTAATTTTGGGTAAATTTTAATTATTCTATCTACAGACGTTTAGGATACTTATATCATTTTCAAAAATAGTTTCAACTGATAATGAATTTGAGTTATTATTAGACTAAGTAATACCAACTTCTGCTCTTAGTTCTTCAATAACATTCAAACAATAGTTCTTTCAGGCCTCGAACGTATATATTATTTAAACAAGACTTACGAATAACATATATACAACATAACTTTACGTTTGCTTCAGAGGTAAATTTTTTTTGGACACCAACTATTCAATTTGTTAAGATTATAATGTAATCTATTGTAATATATATTGTATATGTATTGTAAATAGAAGATTTAACTCCTAAAAACAAATGAAGGTCATGCGGATAAGGTAACTGACATCATCAATATTTTTAGTTAGATCATTAATAAAAACAACAAACAAGAGTGGCCCCAGAATGGGCCCTTGGGGAAGTCCTGAAGATTGATGAAATAAAGTTATGGAAAACCACTAAAATAAGAGTACAAGAGAATTGGACAAAATAAAAATAAATTATGTTTTTCGTTCTCCAATTGTGAATAAAACTGTTTTGTGAAGTTGTTCCGCTATGAACTAATTATTTATAAATTGTTAACATAATAGATGTTGCAACTGTTATTAATAATTATTTTTGACAGAATATATTACCTTTAACAATAAGTTTTTAACAAATAAAGTGATTATTTTCACGTATTTTCTGCATGTAAAAATGTTTAAATCAATTTTATTTCAAAACATTACTCTTATTTTTAGACGAGCTAAGAAAATATTGGAGGCTTATTTCATCTTGTACAATTTCAACTCCGACAAAGTCTTTTTACGATTCTTCGACCTTTTATTTCCATTTTTTCCTCTTCCATTCCGACCCCGTGTAAATTTATTTCCGTTCTGCGTCATTGAAAAGGCAGTTGCTAGCGTTTTCGTGGTCACCGAGTAAAACTATCACGTTGCAGACCACGTTAAATCGGCATAGCCTTCAATTTCCTTGCGTAACGCTTAATTTACTTAAAGTAATGGTTTCGAAGCAAGTGCGCCAACCCAAATGTAACTCGGAGATAATTGCAACGAAAATATATTTAGAATAAAAAAACTAAAGAATCGGAAATAATTTCCCAGATAAAATGTTCTCCTTATTGGTTATTCTTTTGTTTTTGCAATGTGCGTTTTGCATTTTTATCATGAAAAGTTTAATGTTATTATTATCTGCGCAATGCAAATAACTTTTGCAAAATATTAACTTATTAATAATACGCCGTTTCCTCTCCCACATAACTCTCTGAACTAATGTCTGCAATTGGAAACATGGGTAAAAATATTATCATATTCTTGTTATTAAGAAAATTATAACTTATTTAGAAGTTTCTTACAAATGTTTTTGAAAAAAAATATGTACCTCCTCAATATCTCCTCTTAAATAATTTTAGTTCTTATTAAAGGTAATAACAATTGGATGAATATGTATAATTCGCTAATTAGCAATTTTAATGTAAATACAACATTAACTAAAATAAATAATATAATAGAATAAATAATTAATTTACAGAAGTCACTATATTAGGGTGCCGTTAAATGCATATCGAATAAATTGATCGATGCGAAGCTTCAGATCAGAGGCAGATATGTACATGTTATTGTACAGTGACGCGGATAGTGAGATTACTAAAATGTGATCGCCACCAAGTAGCATCTATTATTATTTCTCGATTTTTGTATATACTCACAACACAGCACCACAAACCTAAATTCACCGGCATGGCACCCGGAAGTAGGTATCTCACATGTTTTTGAGGTCACTGATCACGAATATGGACTCCAAAACACTCTATCACGTCAAATTTTGCAATCAGCTTAAAACATATCTAAAAATTTGATATAGGGCATTAATTTTATGCATTTTATTCAATATGGAAATATATTTACACGAAAAAGAGGTTAGTACGCTCAATCTCGAAGTCATAAACCATAAACATATAAATCCAACACATAAAATTTAAGTTTGTGGTGCTGTGTTGTGAGTATATTCAAAAATTTAGAAATAAGTGAAACTACTAAATTTCAACATACGATTTCTCAAAGACAAAAAATGATATCGGGATAAATAAGTGCTTGTTAAAGAGTAAGTATAGTACTATAATATCTCGATAACGGTTTTAGCAAAAAAAAAATATCTATCTATGAGAATATCTCGAAAACTAGAGCAATTGAGAAATTTGGACCTCGAATTCGAATTGAGCGCACCAAAATCCTTCGGAAAAGTATATTCTGGTTTCTAGATCGGTCAAATTTTGTTGGCCTGTGTTATTTTCTCTTGCCTAATGTTAGTTAAATTGTTAGTCCATGCTCCATTAGAGAAATGTTCATGAATTCAAGGAATCACCTCTTAAAATATATTTAAACACTTAAATTACATCCTGTATATGATATTTATGAAGATTGTCGATCCTTATGATTTGCCCGCAAATGAATTAAAACTACTTTTACTAATTAAAGAGCTGTATTCTTGTTTCTCTATACTAATTATATTGAGTAATTTAAAAAGATATGAAATGTAATTTATTGGCTGTAAATTCAATTAAAATCAATATGCGGTCGTGATTTCTAACGAGTTCATGCATTTACATATTATAGAAATAAGAAGAAAGAATAGTACGCGTTAGTATGCAAATGGCTGGAGGATAGAATAATTAAAATAGAAATGACTAAATAAGACAACTTTTACTGACGCAGTCGAACGACTTCAACATTTGAACCAATATACAGAACGAGAAAAGAAACACGACAATACCTACTTGACAATTTTCTTTGGGATATGCCTAGTTTGTTTCCTCGTCGTTAATGGTTTTGCTTGAAACAAGGTTTTTAGCCATCAGTTCAGTCACAAATAATTGGCAATATTTCGTAGAATTGTTTCACAAAATCATCGCTGCATGCATTCGATTATCAGTCCACGTGACAAAGCTTGATGGTAAACATTCGAAATACAAATCATCAAACAATGCAATCAGTAATAATAGCATTAATGTTTACGTAAGGCTATTTTTTTTTGCGCAGTATATACATATAATAATTTGTATACCCATTTCCACAGGAATTATTTTTAAATGCAGGGTGTTCAGATTTATCCAATACCATTGTCTTATACATAGTAAAATTAAATAGGCCTTTAAGTCGCAACTTTGGTCAACTTGCCTGAATTTTTGATATAAGTTAGTTTGAGGTATAGGTACATATAATAACAATAAGTGACAGTAATTTTTTTTCAACCCCAGGTCAGGGGTGAAAAAAGATAAAATAAAGGGGTTTTTCAAGGTAACTCAAAAGGGGTAAAAGCTAGAAAAAAGTATATCACAGTTTACTATGTAATTTTAAACCGCATTTTATTTGAATATCGAAGTATGTTTTCAGTTCGTTTTTTAAGTTTTACTCGAAAATCTGGCTTTTTCGAAAAAAAAAAAAAAATAAAACGGTAGTAATTTGTACAAAATTGAAAGACGTATCCTAAAATAACATGATTGTTACCGTAAAGCAGTGGCGTACTATTTTATTTAGAAAAATATGCCCCGTCACTGGAGCATCTAAATTTTAGGAAAAGGCCTCAGATTTTGGACAATGTTTACATAAATACATGTGCCTCATTTCAAATTATTTCACTTACTAGTTTTTAAATCATTTAAAAAAATTAAAAACATTTTTTGAAGTTTAACACCCCATATTTTTTTAACGAAAAATTTTATACGAAAGACCAAAGAAAATTCACCAAAAAATACAAGGTTTCGTTTTTGTCACTGTTTGTGAATCACCCTGTATAATTGTCGTAATCTACGACGCACTAAAATATGACAGCAGGCCCAGGTCAAATCTGAACACCATTTATATTATTAGTAACAAATGATTGTATGTTCACCTTGTATGTTTGAAAGGTGTAAATTATGTTGCCTTACTTTTTGTTAAGCTAAATTAATAAAAAAATACAATAAACTTGCAATTGGTGATCAATAAATGCATAATTTAATAAATTATTGTATCAAGTATAATGACAACGTCGTAAATTACATTTTCTTTATCGTATATTTTTGTTTCCAGATCTCTTTGACTAAATATCGTCGTCAGTTTCTGTCATGGAATCGGAATCTGGCACAACTAATACGAAAATATCTGATTCCGGATATAGTTGCAGTAACACTAATTCACAAAGAAGGTACAGAACCGTATTTAATAGATCTTTTACGTTTATATTTTGTTTACTTTAGTATCACAATGTCGATGTAAATTGGCATTTAGTATTTTTGTAAAAGATTACATATGTATTTATTTAAGAAGGTATAAATAACTTTAGAGCATTGACAGGTTTTGATTTGAGAGAGGTAGGGAAGAGAAGTAAGCTTTTTGAAAAAATGTGCTCATATGAAAAGCAGAAACATGGGCTAGATTGTTTCAATTTCATTAACAAGACAAATCAAATATCTTTCTTCTTAGTCCATTTCTCATAATTTTTGACCAAGTTTCTGGAAAAGCAAAAATGTATATGATTTTATTTTTAGTGCCAGTTCAAAATCTCGTCATAGCGGAAGCAATTCAAGTAGGAGCAGTGGATATTGTGGAACAACAAACCCAGATGGCAGGTAATGTATTTGTTTTCAAACAAATGTAAATTTATGCGAAACAAATAATGAGTATTATCTTTCAGTTACTCTGATAATAAATAACTGTAAATAGTTTATGCTTTTTCGTCTCTTTGTCAATCCAAATCGTTTACAGATACTGCTGATACCTATGCTCTATATTCTTATTTTTCATTATGTTTTATTTCTGCATCATTAATAACATATTGCAAAATCGAGTTTCTTTATGCTCTTATTCTTTTTCTCCAAAAGATTATTTTAAGTGAAGCTTTTGTAAATCATTTAATAAAATATAGGCAATAACATGAGCTAACAGAAAAGGTACTTGTTTTGTAGCATCTACGTTGGACCTCAACCTCCAAAACGCAACAAGGACAAAGAGCACAAGAAGAAAAAATTAAAACTCGCCAGTCCCTATTCCAGCTTACCTACCATAACCGCTTCAGCAGTGTTAGCACCTGCAGAACCAAAAAGTTCATCTGTCGCCAATGCGAAAGAGTCCGCACCTGAACAAAGCATGGGTAAGCACTGTTACAAATTCATCTATTCGTGATTATTTTTTGATTTGCTCATTTGTAAACGTCATACAAATGTCTCATTTCAGGTGTGGAGGTTTTGCCAGCGAGCGTCATCGAGGTGGCTGCTCCAGCCGCGGATTTGACAGATAATAATACCCCTGAAACAGTATTAACGGCCGTTTCTCCAAAGCTGCCAGTCACAGGTAATAAAAATTCTGATCTCTGGGTCGCGTTCTCGTTAACAGCTGGACGTCAACTTCAATTGTTTTAAATAAGTAAACTTTTGTTAAGGTACCGATGGTGAAAGACTCAGTTTATACAGGGTGATTTCAAAGATGAGGAACAACTTGTACAATTGAAAAAAAAATGAAAGAGTCGGATCCTATTCGATTTTATTGAGTAAAAAAAAAAATAAATCACATTCTAAATCAGACGCAATATTGTGGTTATTTCTATGGGTTGTTTGTGTCCAAATTGTTACAAGAGAAGCCACATTTCACATCCTGACTCGCTGACATTGTTTTATAGAATATAAATTATCATGGAAATGACAGCAGATAAAAATCCATTACGATAGCATATTCAAGTTTAGATCTAACATGGGCATTGAAAGCTCTGGGTCGTTCTAGAAAAAGACCTAGGCTCGAAAACCTCGAAATATGCGCCTAGGTTTTTTATTGTATGAGGAAGATCAAGGAAATTGCTATTCACATTATGGTGTACAAAATAGGTTTCTGTTTTCTGATAAATAACATTACTGCACACTTGATGACATTTAGAGAGATATTATTAATGGAACTGCTATATATTTTTACATCATCAGCATATAGAAGACATTGAACTATGCCATTAATATAAACTACGAATAATAATTGTTCTAAAGTGGAACCCTGCGGTACACTAATACCGATATTAACACAGAGCCACAACACGCAACATTTTGGTATCTACCATCCAAATATGATTTAAACAGCTAACAGAAAATATGATAAGCTTTATAATGTTTTATATTTATATTTATGAATTTTTCAATGTTCTATCTCTTACATTGTAAGTATATTGTTCTACTTTACATGAGTTGTGTATATTTTGTCACCCATAAAGAAACTAAACAAAACTAAAATACAGTAGCTCATGCTCATGGTAATATTAAACTATTGGACATAACATTAATTTACGCGGAATATGTTCAAAGTTCTGCGACGGCAGCGCAATTGTATACCGAATATTTCCCTTTCCAGGTTGAAAGAAGTCGGATTAAACTTTGAAAAACCTCGCACTAATGTCTCAACTTTAAAATCACCCTGTATTTTCCAGCTTCAACTTTAACGCACCCCTACTTTCGCTTATTAACTTAGCATAGTCAACAAAAATTAAAACCTGATATTAGTTTTACTTTATTCATGCCTAACAGATTACCGCCCAACATTATAATTTCCTTCCATTGGTATAAAAGTACCTTACTAACCTCGTTTCGAAAGTATCAACCATATTCATGGAAATAGTTAATAATTAAAAAAGCTTCTCCACCTAATACTAATCCAGTGTTTCTAAATATTTATTGATTGTACTAAGTTTTGGTGTAAGGAGATAGATATAACACATTGTCTGTGGGATGTCCTTTTTTTCATGCTAGCGGAGACTCCACCTCCCGAAGAAGATATCTCGTCCTGGAACGAAGAGATTCAGCCGGAACCCGTCGCAGAAGCTCTTCCTGAAGATTGCAATGACTCGGTCACCGAGGCTAACAAGGCAACATCGTGCCACTCAGAGGTACATGTCAAACTTCATCAAATTCATTCATCAAATGTGATCACGCAAAATACCTAACTTTTCAAGTTAACTTAGTTCGACATTCATTTGTCAGCAATCGATTCATGTATTTCAGGCAACGTGAATTAACTTTAACTTTGAAAAGTTTATAAAAAAAGTTGTCCCAAGTGGCGTTACATATATTCTTTCTATTTTAGGACAGTTTCTGTTGCGTCATATCCATGTACGATGGCGTAGTGTTGTATACGACGCCAAGTTTGACTACCGTGCTGGGATTTCCTAAGGATATGTGGTTGGGAAGATCATTTATTGATTTCGTTCACCCTAAAGACAGGGAAACTTTTTCTAGTCAAGTAACTACCGGCATTGCTCAACCCTTAGTTGATTCTCAAGGTAAATGCAATGGTAAGTAAATTAAATGTTTATCAATCTTTCCAATTCCCTTAGTAGTACAGTCATTGAAGCTTTTCACCTCCGAATTCTTTGAAACTGAACCGATCGACTTGAAATTTGGTAGATAGTTAGAGAAAAGGTCAATGAACATTAGTGACATACCCCCGATTGACGCTTCCGCCCTGTTGGTGGTTGACGACACCCCATCTCGGGGATGGACATTTATTTTTCAAAAATAACGCTGGAAATGGATAGAGAATCAAATTTTGAGTAAAAAATATTCGAAGAATTTTTTCGCGATATTTATAGTTTTTTAGTTATTTACGATTGAAAACTCGGAATTTTGAGTGAAAAAAACACTTTTTCAAAGTATTTTTTGCGAATAACTCAAAAACTACGTATTTTATTAAAAAAAGGGTAATAACAAAATTGTAGCTTATACCTAAACAACCAAAATCGTTTTTTAAAAAGTGTTGTACGTCCTGTACAAAGCAAAATATGGTTAGTGGAAGGGGACTTGTTTTGGGGGGAATACTCGAATTGATGTACCTATTCAACGTCAAATAACGGAAAAAGGATTAATTTTACGTATATAACGCTCCAGGAGTTTTTTGTAGTACTCAAAAAGACCTTCAAAATGAGTAGGTACTTATAAAAGTTAATTAGAGCAAAATTGAAGGAGTTATTATCAAAAACAGATGGGTTGCTCATATTTTTAAGGAAAAATGAGCAGTAAACGCTGTACCATTTCCATCAGAATTAAAATTAATCGTAGAGCCTTTACAATTAGTTTCGTTTTGGTGTTTTTCATACGATCCTGAAGTTAGACCGGTTTAGAATGCGTATTTTTTTAATAATGTACGGTAAAAATTGAAAACGTATTTTTCATTATTCAAAAAAATTGCCTTTTTTATATAATAACTCTGAAACTATGAAAGATACGAAAAAATTATAGACAACAAAAAAGTAGCTTTTTTTCAACAAATATTTTGCATTTTTTATTCCTATAGCATACAAAATAAAGGAGATATCTCTGCTTGAAGTATATTTTAGTGAAAAAAAAAAACGACCTGTCTCGAGCCCTTCGATCCTTTCCCTTTAAAAAACGAAGGACTTAAAAGTTTTATATGCATACGATCTTACAGTTCTTAAAATTATCTTTAAAATGCTTTTTTGTAGGATACTATAGCTTCAAAATTAACCGAGTTATGGTAAAAAAACCAATGACATTTTTTCGGAGCAAAATAGGCTTTCATTTTTGGAGCAAAATGTTAGGATTCAAGTGCGCGTCAGCGTGTATAAAAGTTTATGTAATTAATATTGGTAAAAGGATAGTTTATAAGAGTTGAAAGTGGCAAAAGTAAAATATTCTTTTATAAACAATATAAGGGAATTTTTATTTTAAATTATTGCACAATTATAGCATTCCAAGATTTAAAACGTAATTTTTTATAATTTTTTTAGCACAGGGGTGATTTATAAGGGTTGAAAAGTGTTATGAGATACAAATTCTTTCATAAGCAATGAGGGAATTTTTATTTTAAATAATTGCACCGTTAAAGCATTCGAAGCTTTTAAAAAGTAATTTTTTATCATTTTTGTCAATACAGAGGTGGTTTTTAGGGGTTGAAAGGGAAAAATTATTTTATTAGCTATAAGGTAACTTTTATTTTAAATAATTGCAAATCTTTAAAAAGTAATTTTTATCATTATTTTTGCACAGGGGTAGTTTTTAAGGGTCGAAAAGATCAAATATATCATAAAACATTTTCGAGAACATGGAACATTATTTAATCTTTGTGCTTGAACAAGATTTTTATCGATAAAATGCTTAAAACTTAATTTTTTCAATTTTTTTCTCTTATGGGTAGTTTTTACCCCTAAAAAAACAAAAAGCGTCAATCGGGCTTATGCCACTTTTGAGCCTTATTCTAAATTTTCATGCAAATCCACGCAGTTTCAAAGAATTCGGAGGTTACAGCTGATTTTCAGCTTTAATGATTGTACTATAGTAATCACATCATGCACTATGTAAAACTAAACTCACTCAAACGGTTATATTTTCAATGACAAATTCGAACAATATAAATTGAATGTAGCTCTTGATCAAGATATAGCTGATGTATTGAGATATATTTATGAGTTGTCAAAAAAATTGGGATCCAGAATCGTTATATGTTTTCTCCTGTATTGTAACTGTAAGTTCATTTTGTAGATTACAAGAATTGTCTTTACGTCTGTCTGAGGAAATACAGGGGATTAAGATCATCAGGATTTGGTGTGGTAGAGAAGGCCGTTTCTTACCAAGCATTCCAACTTACTGTTACATTCAAACATATCACTGACGCTCCTGAGAGCAAGTACCTGGAAAACAACAGTGGAATGTTTTTGGTTGTAACAGCTGTTCCTGTACATACATCATATAAAGGTAAGATATAATTATTAAGAAATGAATAGTGTTAAATTATATTACCGTTTAGAACCCGATGAAAGAAGAAAATCGCCGAAATTTGGTATGCGCCACACAGCAGCGTGTACCTTCAGCCATGTGGATCCAGACGTAGTTACGAATTTTGGATTCCTGCCCCAGGATATGCTAGGGAAATCAGTGTTCGATTTTTATCATCCTGAAGACATGCCTTTCTTAAAAGAAATTTACGAATCTGGTGAGTATGATTTTTGCTTGACTTTGTTAATAGAAGTTTTAATTTTGTCGTAACTTTTTAGTGATGAAAATGTGCCAAATTGCCGGCTCAGTTTTTCGAAGTAAGCCTTATAGATTTGCAGTACAAAATGGTGGATTCGCGATGATAGAGACGGAATGGTCGAGTTTTGTTAATCCTTGGTCGAGGAGATTGGAGTTTGTCATAGGACTCCATAGAGTTTTGCAGGGACCATCAAATCCTGACATTTTCGAATCTTGGTCAGACGAATTAACAAGCAACATATCTGAGGAAGTCTTAAAAGAGAGCAAAGTGATACAAGAAGAAATCTTGCTGTTACTAAATAAGGTAAGGATTTATTATTCCAAGTCAATCAGAGGAAAATTTAACCTATTGTAATTATAACTATTATGTAGGATGTTTCTGAAATAAATACGTTCTTTCAGAGGGGTAATAAAGTATGTGAAAATAAACAATTTTCATTAATTTTCACGATAAAACATTGTAAATCAATGAAACGAAAATTTTGAAATCAGCCTCGTTAGTAAAGTGCACGTAGCAATTTTGAAGGACGAACAGTTGATTAAGTGGGACGATACAGGGTTGCCGTAAGTTTCGCGTAATAATTCTTGATTAATTTTGTGGAACACATGACACATTAGACCACTGTAGGTTGTTTAATGAAAATTGGTTCAGGTCCTTTATTACCCCTTGAACTGATTTGTTTAATATCTCTACTAAAACTGCATGTTAGGTATTATTCAACGACACTGATAAATTTTAGGAACTTCCGAGATCATCAGAAGCTTCTAAACATGAAGTGTCAAAGAGATGCAAAGATTTGGCCAACTTCATGGAATCTCTCATGGACGAAGTCAATAAGTCCAATTTGCAACTAGACTTACCGCATGAATTAGATCCTACGATCTCGGTAAGTTTGAAGAGAAGGGTAAGTGTCATTGTTTTGTTTTATTTCCTCATGCTTCTTACCTAATCAAGCAGTTGCAGGTGATGGATGAGCAATTCTTTTTCAATTATTTTGCAGTTTAATAATGTATTTCTTATTGACAAGAGCAAGAGAATTTATATCTTATTTTTATTAAATTTTCAGCTTTGGTTAGGGTCTAGTTTTTCTGAAAGTAAATGGTGTTTTGAGGTAATCATCTTACTACATATTTCAAATTAAGTAAATGAAATGGAATACTGAGGCATTTTTGGAAAAAGCCAAGTTTATCGATAGCTTTCCAAATATCAGTTAATATAGGCATTTTTCCAGCTATTTCCAAGAATATTGTATCAGTATACATTCATTTATGTTATTAAATATTTACTAACATTCAAATATCAGCTAACAATCAGCTTCTCATACTTTTATATTATTTTACATCATGTAATGTACGTTAATCTATTTCATATATTTCTGGAATAAATCTTTTCTTTTAGGAACGAGATTCTGTGATGTTGGGAGAAATATCACCACATCATGATTACTATGATAGCAAGTCATCGTCTGAGACTCCGCCTAGCTACAATCAGTTGAATTATAACGAAAACATACAGAGGTTTTTTCAAAGTAAACCCAAAACAACGGTTTCGGACGAAAGCAGCGGTGTGCTTCAGAGCAACATAGACACAGATCAGGAAGCCAAGGCTGTCCAGGACTGCGCGAACAACCAGTGAGTATTTACTACTTTTATAGAAATGTGGACAACTGTAAAGTAAAAAGTAACATGAGGTCGATTGAACATGTGTGAAATAATATTAGAAAATAATTATAAAACATTTTTTAACATCTTTCTTATTGTAGCAAATATTGTAGCATCTGATAAATTTTGAAATGCAGAATGTAAGTGCTCTATGTTCATTGTACAGCAGACTACCTTAAAATAAACATAAATATCTGGTGATATTGCGTTTTAGCTCTACCTAAAAATAACGAAGTAATGTCGTATCCTGTCCTCTCTATTGGCCCTTCTCTCAGTAGCTCTCGCTAATGTAGCCTCAGCCTGGAAGCATTGGATTACTTCGTAATTCTCCAATAAAGCAGCAGACTCATCGTTGACTAGGCGCTAGTTGGAGTCTCTCGCTAGTCTACCTCTTTCCATTGCTGCTCCCTTTGGCTCAATCAGGGAGCTTAAAATCTGGACCTGATATTCTCCAGAGTAGGACATGCTCTCTTTTTTGTCTGTAGCTTGTAGGACATCTTTTCGACAGCACTTTGCACTAAGACTTTCAATTGGGTCTTTTCGCAATGCTTTGATTTTAGCATATTCGTGTTTTAGTACTTTTCGTATCCTTTCGCAGTTTTTGGGTCTAGCAAATGAGCAGTCTGTTTTGGGATAAATAGCTCGTTTCTATCGATCACAGACCCTTAATTAGTTCTGGGTGATGTGGACATTAGATTGATTATGCAGGTCTGAGCCTGAACCTCTAACAATTTATAACAATTTATAACAATTGTACAATACAATGTAACAATTTGGTCTTTGTTACTTTCTCGGGAAAACTAAAGTCGACGTTCAAACCTGCTTCGGGATGACTGTACTTACCTACTTCTATTTTCTCTGGTTTCGACTTGTCATAGAATCTGGAAACTGTTTCTTTTTACCGAATTCTTAAATTTAAGATTCATGCTGTATAAAACTTTTTGGTTTATTTTGATCTATGCTATAATGTGTATAAGGATAGGTAATTATACTGCGGACATCCTTGATTTATAACTCACTCATGTATTGCAGAAAATGCCTCTCGCCTGTACAAAACAGTGGCACGTCAGGGAGCGGAAGCGCAGGAAATTTGAGCTCCGTCAGCAATCCGAACATTGAAAGTGGCACCACCAGTGTTACCAACACCTCCAATGATTCCTATAAACCACCCCACTTGACCGAGTCGCTTCTCTTCAAGTAAGGAAGCAGATATCCACTAGATTGGAAGGTATTTTATAGCGTATTTTTTTCTTTGTAGGCACAATGAAGATATGGAGAAGATCATGATCAAGAAACACCGCGAACATAGAACGAATAACAAAGAGAGAGAAATCAAGAAGACGCAACACAAATTTGAGAAACTTAATGCTTTGGAAAGAAACTTTGACAAAAATGAGGTAAATTTCAGGAAATTTAACCTCTCCTAATAACTTATTGGATATAAGCAGAAATGTAACTGTCTTTGTTTGTAATTTTTCTTTTATGAATGGGGTAGTTTCCTGCAACTGTAAAAAAAATGGAGGTATTCATTTCTTGAAAATGTATGCTTTTTTTTCGGGATTAGTCAAATTAAATCGATACTTTTAATTTTTTTATTTTGATTTGAAGTTTGATTTTACGTAAATAACGTCACTAAGCAAAAAATTATGAAAATCATTAAATTTTAGCTCGAATTTTAGTAATTATGAATCTTAAAAGAGGAATTTAATTAAATTATAAATTTGAAAAATATGTAATTAAAATACCCAAAGATTCACATCATTCAAATTATCGTAAGTATTAAAAATAATTTAGGTACTTACCAAAAAGAAAAATTCAGTAATTTTTAAACGCACAAGTACAAAACAAACTACAACATATGTTCAAAATGTCCACCACCATTTTCGATACACGCAGGACACCTTCGAATCCAATTCGCGCGCACTCGCTGGAAAACACCTCAAGAAAAGGAAATACTGGTACGCAATAAAACACACAGACACGGTCCAGTTCCAGATACCAACTGAATTGCGTATCTTAGTACCTTGTGTTATCCGTTAACAAGAATTATAAAAAGATGAACACGATGGTGACATTGGCTTTGTATGCTCTTCAGTGCAATAGACTAAAATATCCTAAAGTTACTACATTTGATGCTGGATTAAAAACTGATTTTTATTTTCATTTCCTTAAGACTTAATTGAGATAAAAGTTTAAAGGGCAATATGTTTTTTAGCCTATTTTCATTTTATAGTTAGAAAGTTGGGAAATACTCCATTATGCAAACAAATAAATGAATGTTAGTTATATAATATAAATGTTTTGTTAAATTAAATGTTGTCGTTGTGTTAACTGTGGAGTGAAAGGTAGTACGCGAGTGAAGGTTGGAAAAAGACACACGAGAGGGCGTGAAGCTACACCGAATTGGATTTATTCCATCCCTCTTAATTTTTTGAGAGTAGTACGTTCTGGATTCTATATTCTATATACTTGTCGAGGGATGTTAGGCATCGAAAGAATAATCTGTGGGCAAAACTGCCTAGATTTCATATGATAGAGTCTCCAATACCAATAGGTCTCATTTGGAATTAGTAGTTTACCTCAACTGTAACATTTGTAGATGGTTAGAACAAGTCTTCTATAGAAATGTGAGTTACTGTACACATTTCAATGAAACTTACATAATTTTATAAATGTGGGTACATGTTAGTCTGTAATTAAAAAGAACTTATTGCATAGTTGAAGTTGTGGTAAGTTTATAAAAAAAATAGCCCTAACTTAGTTCTAAATCAGTCTTTGCCCTATGTTTCAAAGGATTTCACCATGGTTTTATGCCGTGACCTCTGTACCTGGTCGCCGCCAGTTACAGATAGTTAACCAGTTACAGAGGCTGCAACAGAACGTTTCAAAGGATTAACATTGTCTGAGACTAGTCAATAATGACTTTAGAACCAGCAAGAACTTACATGAACATCAAGGCGGGCCTATAGGGGTTCTAATAGCGAGTCCGCCCCCACAGAGCCAAGTCCGAGAACAAGCGCAGGTCAAAGATAAATCTAAGCGAAAACCGACCGTTCTTTCAGTGTACCGGTTTATAAAAATTACAGCCTAGTCCTAGTCCTGAGGAAGCTTAGGTCTGACCTTGAAAGTTTCTGTTTTTTAGTTTCGTAGGACTAAGAGTAAGATCACAAGTACTCATGCCCAAAAGTCCATCGTTGAACTAAGTTAAGACCAAATTACAATTAATAAATCAATTAACTAATGATAATAGCCAGTATCATTCGTCACCAAAACCTACCAGACTTATACCGGTTTCGAACTTGTTAGTTCTCATCAGTATGCAATAGGTAAGAATAACAGACAAATGATTCAGCTATTTTCGACTTCTTAAATACAGACATGGAGTGAGTATACGCGAGATATTGCTACATCTATGGACCGCTTTCAATATGACAAAGAGACACCTGTAATTTCGCAGGTACTACGAAAGCACGACTTAACGCTAACTAAGTGAACCGATTTTGACGATATTGCGACATACCCCAACCAATATTGAATTATACCGGCAATTTCTAGTGAGTTTGGGTGACGAATAATCCTTATAGATATTGCTAGTATAATTCAATGCCAGTCAGGGCATGTAGTCCGCAGAACAGTTGTTTGGTTTACCTAATTGGCTATAAAGGCAAATTTACACGATGCAATTTGGGTGTACATCCAGGATGAGTCATCTAAGGTGAAACCGATAGTGAAGAGGCAGAACTGTTTATCTTGGATGAAATGTTGTTGATGAAACGTAATTTACATGGTTTCATCTTTGATGAATCATTCTCGATGTACATCCAAATTGCATCGTGTAAATTCGCCTTAAGTCGTGCTTTCATAGTACCAGAAAAATTGCAGGTTTGCCCTTTGACAGTATGGCCATATTGCATTCGCAGATGTACAGTCCGCACTATATTTGTTTAGATAGAATTCCAAGTAGACTCCTGCATCACTTTTTTGGAATTAACCGCATTCGACACTCGAGGTAGAAAGACATTGGCGGCTTGGTGTTCACTGTAGCAGCTTGCAGTACATACTATGTTTTGCCGTTACGAAGGCATGTTTCTTTCGTCCTATGCATTTTCAGTGCAATTTCTTATTAAAATAAATCAATGGAGGTGAAAAATAAAAGAAAATAATTGAATTCCCAGTCGAAGAGTATCGTGTTTAACGTGTATAATTTTTTAATATTCTGAAAATAACTGAAAATTTCAAGTAATTGTTACAGTAATTCCGATAACAGAACTTTATTGGCTTATTTTTTTTTGGAATTCTATCTTAATAAATATTGAACGGGCTCTAACACTTTGCTACCTCGCATGAATAAGTCAATTTTTTATAAACGAGGTAAAAATAATAAGGTTAAGACGAGGGTTGAGGTTAGGGTTAAGTTACGGCTAAGGAAGGACTAAGATCTTTTTATAAACTCGCCAGTATATCACATATATACAGGACTATAAAAAAATATTTGAGAGTTTGTGGGAAAATGAGTAACGTCACATTCGTTAACTATTTGTCTAGATTAGTGTTTCCTAAAACCTTTTTGGATGCGTTTGGATGTATGTTTTTGGGAATCGCTGGTCTAGTTACGAATTTTGCATCGAATCCTTTTAATATTTGGAATTGTTTAAAAAAACTGATTTCTAAGTAATCAATTCTTTTCAGCAAATTCTTGCGGGATACACTCACGGAGTGAAAAGGAGCGGTTCTTATTCTAGAGATGGCGATAATCACAAAGTGTCTAAGTACAAACACCTAGGAGGCATAATCAACCAGAAGGACGACGTCACACCGACTACCAACGGTGCGTCATCACCGACAAAACTGCCCAATTTACACAATCAACCAGTTACGACTAGTATTCCCCGCAATGACAATATATTTCAATCAGGGGTAAGGAATATTTGCTTTAAATCAACTCGAAATGCGAGAGTGAATGTTGTTTCAGTTAAACGATGTAAATCTTTGGCCGCCTTTCTCTGTAACGGTAACACCAATGAATAACACTCAAGCTTGTACTATGAGTACAACACCAACCGGTCCTGGGGGCTTCGCTACGGGAATGTTCCCTGTTTACTACATTCCCACCACGCACCAGACCACGATTGCAGGACAATACAATGATCCTTGTGTAGCATCTTCAAGATACCAAGGTAGGAAAATTAATTCAGTGCTGCACTGCCAAAATAGTAGGCAGTAGAGTCATAAATCAATGAAATTTTTTGCAACGAGTGTATTTTTCTCACGGAAATTTTAATGTGCCACTCTATTGTTACAAGTGCCTATTTTCTTTCTTGTCGCTTATAAAAAGGTTATCAGTTTCCAACTGATACGGGTCAGTGCTTGTCATGAGCGTACAAGTGAGAAAAACGTATTATTTTCAAAATTTAATTTTGAACGTTAAAAAAATTCAATCTGCAATTTGTCAGGATAATTAGGCCAAGCAAATAAAATTTTTACTCGAAAAAAGTCCGATCCGCGAGATTATTGTAAGATTGTCTTTTATCTATTTAAACAAATAAGTGAGGAAAACAGTTTTTTCACTTTGCAGGGAAAACCATCAATTTTAGCGAAAAGTGCCTCACAGACAGCTTGTAGGTAGTAAAATTATCTACGAAATGAGACTTGTTAAATTAAATTCGGTTAATAAACGAAAAAGTTATTGCAAAAAAACAAGAAAAGTGGCCATTTTTTAATTTGTTTATAACTATCGCATTTATTGTTAAAATTTTATAAAACCTATGACAAGTTGAGGGTTTTGTCATACTTTAAAGGTGTGCCAAAAGTGGGCGCTGTAGGTGCAATAGTTTTCGCACAATTCAATGTTTATAACGGAGGCTCCAAAAGTTATCAACTTTAAGCCTCTGTACAGGCGTTAATTTTCAACCAAACATGATTCTGAAAGCGTCATTGTAATCTTAAAGACGTAATTATGCGGCCTATTAAAAAATATCACCTTTTTTTGACATTAACATTCTCAAATTGTGCATTAAAAAATCGTGCGTTTTTCACTTATAAATAATTTGAATAAAATTGTTGCTACCTCACCGAAAATAGATTCAATAGATAGCTGGCAAAAAAATACAAATTAAAAAAAAGCACCATCTACAACCAACAACAGGAGCCAAGATAAGAATTTTCTTTTTAATCGTAGCGCAATTGTTTATAAACATTAAGACTGGAATTTTTCGCAAAATAAAGTTTACGACGTAAACTACGATTTCCCGTGAATTGCATTGAAAAATATGGAAAATTAACGACTCAGGGGCCCTTTAAAGAGAAGGTATTCGCTAAGTAAACTGTCAGGCTGCCGGCGGCGTGGTGGTGGAAGAAGCTCGTCCAAATGAATCGCGCGCGCGAGAAAAGTGAAATCCAAAGTTCAAATTGATGCGCGTTGTAAATTTTGCAATATCTCGGCTTCTATTCATCGTAGAAACTTCTATTTTTTTTAAACTGGGGTAGCTCGACGAAAAAATATCAATGGGCATATTTACGAATTCGTAGAATAGCCCTGAACCCCAGNATTAACTTTTTTAAGTTTTCATGGAAATTAGTCTACCAACCTTGTCTTTGATCCTTTGACCTGCATGGCAATAAGAAAATACGGCAATTAGCCAAGCTATCAAAAATGTAAAGGATCCTATGGGTTTGGTCTAAAACATATTGTATAAAAAAAGCAAAATTAAAGAATCTTTTAATAAATTGAACTTCAGGTTCAATAATGATGGTCTTAGAAAACGGAAAGTTGAGCAGATACTTATAGCGTGAAAAATTATATAACTGAATGATATACACAAAAAAATTCAAACAAATGAGATATAATACTTTATAAAATTTTCTTAATATGAGCTAAGTTAAAGGAAAAAAGGCCAGTAGAAGTCAACCCTTTATTATAAATATTGCAAATGTTGTGTAGCGGGTAATTCTTTCTAATATTACGTCCATTAACAAGTGAAATAAATTGAAAGCGATCCAACAGAACCGACTGAGGAAAGGAGGGTATCACCATCAAATCGAATAGTCTTAACGGCACTGAACCTTTTCAAGATTGTCAATATGTAGTGAATTGAGGTACATTCTGTTTTTGATTAACCAATCATTAGATGCCATTCCAATTGACCATTCAGTTTATTTTCGTGAAGATTATGGAGACATAAAGTAAGTCATTGCACTGTCAAGCAAAATTCCTGTTTTCTCTGTGGGACAGCAGAGCTCGTGTGAAGAATTGGGTGGAGTCAAATTGGCCTTTAAGATTGGACCTCAAATCTGGTGATCCGAACATTCTTCATGAGCCACTTGTTGACAGAACGAATATTATATTCCCACCTCTGCATTGAAAACTGAATCTAATGAAGCAATTCGTCAAAGCTCTACCAACTGAAGGGAACTGTTTCAAGTATCTTATTTTTGCATTTCGTAACCTTTCTCTTGAAAAGACAAAGGCGGTGTATCTGACGGTCCACAAACTCGGCAGCTCATTAAAGATAAACCTCAAATGAATGCTTGGTTATCAATGACTTTCTTGGAAATAAACGAGAACAGAATACAAAGGCATCTTGATGACTTCCCGTTGCAGTCAATAATGAGTAAGGCGAACGATTCTACCAAGATTATGGAGGTATTATATTAAGGTAGATGGGATATACATATGACTGCTAACTATTGTTGGAGCATCAAGCGAGACTGTCATCAGATTGGACACTCCAGGTAAAGCTATAAGCGTACATTTTTATCTTAGTATGTATGTTTTGAAGCAGAACTTCACTATTTGTATACGATTTGATTTATAGTAACAATACACAAACCTTTATATGGACAAAAGTATACTTTGTATGATTTTTTGAAAAAAGGAGTAAAACGCTTACGTGATAGAGAGAAAAACTGGGATCATTTCTGGATTCAGATGGCAAACGTTACCTAAAGGCGCGTGTCAGATATAAGTCAACAAAAAGTGTGTTCTCTAATATATTTAATTTTAAATAATTTCTATATACAACGGAAAATATCAGAGTGAAAAATGAGATTAGAACACTGCCAAAGGATTAAGTGCTGAAATTCCGTCAGGTCCGCTAGTAGTCTTAGATTTGAATTTTTTTAAATAACGCAAGATATCTTGGTCGAAGAAGCTAAATTATCCAATTCCGCAATATCTGAATTTATATAATTTTGTGTTAGGTTATTTATTATAAGAACTCTGAAAGAAATTTGTAAATATTAGAGGGACATCTAACTTACTTGTTATTGAATTTAGAATTTACATAATTCTAAGAACGGGAAAGACCCTGGTTTATATTTGCTTCCGACTTCCGAGTTTGCTATATATTGACTATCCAATCTTACACCAGGTTGGATCTTTCGAAATATCCCACTTCTTGGATATTAGAGGGGGTAAGTTCACTTTTGCTGGAATACCTTCAGTACAACTCACATAATAAAAGTGTAGATCCTTAGATCCGGGCGACGTCCGGAATATTTTCAAAATTGCAAAAATGTTTAAACAATTTTAAAAAAATACCTATTTTATCTCAGTGTTTTACTTATATCTTGGAACCTATGCATTTTGGAAGAATATTGAAGAGGAAAAACGTTTTAGAAATAAATTTTATACTGTAAGTAAAAACTATTTAAATTTATTACCGATGTTGCAAAATAGCAATAATAATTGATGAAAAAAAGGCAAAATCAAGTTTTTTGGATAATTTTTTAAATTATTTTAATTGCTCCGAGGGTATTCTTATTTTGATAAAAAAAACTTTATAGTATAATAACACAACACACCAAATTTCATTAAAATCGGTTCAATAGTTTTCACAAAATAATTTTTTGAATAAAATAAAAAAAAAAAATTTCGAATATTCAAATTAAAAAAAATATATTTGGAAACATTAAAAAAAAATTATTTGGAAATTAATTTTTTTGTTAACTACAGATAAAATTAAGAAAAATTAGTACCTATTTAAATTTATAATTTTTGAAAAAAAAAAGTAAATTGCAATTTGATAAAATGTAGGTAGTCTAATTGTTTAAAACTAAAAAAGGTTTACTTTAAAAATTTACTGTGGCCGTCCTAATCAACACATTTCAGTTTTTCGAAAATCATTTGAAAGGTTGAGCGGTCTATTCTAGGTGAAAAAATTTTCAAATATCTAGATGCTTTATTTCAGGCTGTGCAACATATTGAATTTTTTTTCAAAATATTATTTTGCGAAAACTATCGAAGCGATTTTATTGAAATTTGGTGTGTCGTTTTATTATACTCTATAGTTTTTTTTTTTTACCAAAATTAGAATGCCCTCTGAGAAATTAAAATATTTTGAAAAGAATTATTCAAAAAAACTTGATTGTTTTGCCTTTTTTTCATCAATTAATGCTATTTTGCAAGATAGGTAATAAATTTAAACATATTTAACTTACAGTATATTGTGCAAAATTCAATTCCAAAACATTTTCCTCTTCAATATTTTTCCAAAATACATAGGTTTCAAGATGTAAGTAAAAAACTCAGATGCAATAGGTATTTTTTAAATGTTTGTAACATTTTTGCAATTTTGAAAATGTTCCGGACCTCGCCCAGATCTAGGGATCTACACTTTTATTATGTAAGTTTTAATGAAGGTAATCCAAAAAAAATTTGCTTGCCCCCTCTCACATCCACCTCAAAACAGATCCGCCCTGGTCTATCTGTAAACAACCACTTTAACTGACCGCTCGAGTTTTGAATTGATCAAGGACTGACATGTCCTTGGTTCCTTTATATTAAAACATTTAGATTTCTGTCTAAGATTAAATATCAGATTAATATTAAACCAAGGAGGATATACACTCTGTGATCCATGTGTTTAGTAACGGATGCTTGAAATATAGAAGCAAGTTTATTATGAAGTTGATTTACTGCGGTATGTATCAAGACCACTAAATTCATTCAGAAAGTCTCATTTGACAACTAATAAAGGCTTATAGAGCTATGAGTAGCTTTCCAGAAATTTAAACTATTAGCGGGTTAATATTACATTTGATGAAAAGTGAAGGATGATAATTCTTTTCATCTATTAAGACATTCATACTCTTTTCAACTAAGCTATCAATATATCCTTCAATGAATCGGAAAAACTATCTAAAATTAATTAGAAAGGTTTGGTTTTTAGTGTTGCTGGATATTTAAATAATGCAGTACTTACAGTTAACATTTGATTGGCCATACAACCGCAAACCAAGGCAGACAACAGGGACATGTGCCCAACTGTATATTTTACAAGTGAACTAAGACGGTATCCCAGTCTAAAACGAAAAATTTGAACTGGGAAACTGCACATACAATTTTATACCCAATTTTACAAAAACGATAAGATCAAAAGGACTGAGTACCTACTTAAGTAAGTGGACATGGTAACCGATGCAAAACCGAAGCCTATTTCTCATTTCTACCCTCGATGATGCTTCGAATGTTTTCTTGAAGTTATCATTCAAGTGATTGATGTAACATATCAATATCTCTGTTGACTCGTATATTATGAAGCTTTGAATTAGAAGCGGTTGACCTGTAAGAAGTCCAGTGAAGATGATTTGCATCGTAAAAATGATGGTACCTGCGGTTAGATTATTGGCACCGAATGGTAGCCATATCGGGACTAATACAGGGCTAATTTGATCAAAATCTTCATTGATCTCTTTGATCAATTTGGTGTTGTACCAAGCTGTCAAGCCGTAAATTATTATGACCATAAAGGAACCAAAGATGCTAATGTATCCGAAGCGGTTTAAGAAATTTACCGTTTTTTGGTAAGACGCTGGTTTGCCGAATTTTTTTAAGTCTTCGAGATCTTTGAAAAAGTCGGACCATTGTTTGTATTTTAAAGTAAATAATACATTTACTAGAAATGCTGCAGTGCCACCTAAAGCAATAGAAGTAGCTTCGCTTATATCCGTTTCTGAATGAGCTGTAATAAAAATAGTTAGGTATACCTATCTTTGCTAAAAATAAATTAGGCGTAAAACTATTTAGCTAAATACTATTCTACTCTTACGTTTACTTACTCCCTATTATAACTATTAGAAACAGTAAAGGCCCAATAATAGTAAAGAAGAAGCTAACCACCTTCGACAGCAAATAAATTGCGACGAACTTCTTCAGATAAGACTTATCCATAGAGAGAGGAATTTGATACGTCATCTTCAGATAGTTTAGGCTGTATGAAAAAGCCCCATTCTTCTCAATTTTGTACATAATGATGTTTTCGAATACAAAAGTATCCTCTAAATAATTTTAATTAGTTAGTCGGTAAGAAACAGTCTATTTTCACAGTAGGTCATATATTGTTGTATCGAATGTTATCCTTTATATGCTTTTCAAATGTTTGTATTGTTAATTAAAGATTATAGTTAAATTTCATGGAAATGGAAAATGAATATATGTAAATTCTAAGTCTTTTATTGCTTCCTATTAATTTGCATATGATACTGTTAAATATTTATGTGTTTTATTTACATGTGAATATAATTACTTCTTTAAATATTTAGATGCAATTTTCCATGAATGTATCAATAATATGGTCCTACTAAGAAAAGACGGAATGTTAATGAAATTTATAACTTTTGAGTTTTATTTAATAAATTTAATGTATATACAATATACATAATTGCTTCATTTTTATTTTGAATAGTGTAGATTAAAATAGTCTTAGGTAATTGAAATAATTACGCTGTGTTTTAGAACATTAGTGCAAAACTGAGCTAAACGCTATCTAAATATGCTGTGCAATCTCTGTTGGTAGGACAAGTATGTAGGTCTATAGCGATTAGTGAAAAAGTGCGAAAACAAATATCCATTTTTAATCACCTAAAAATGAGTATTATTAATCGATATACAATAAATATAGTTCTTACCATAAACTAGAAGTCATAATCTTATTCCCATGTCTTATGTTATACAGGGCGAATCAGAACTTATCCAAAAAAAAATTGAATGTACAGGGGACTCTTACAAATACAATTTTGTAAAAGAAAATCAAAAAGGTCAGTTTGAAAATGATTTAAAAATTCACTTCTGCACGGCACTGGAAAAAAATGTAAAGAATTTCTTTCCCAAGTAAAGAATAAATAAAATTTTATAACACCTATTTTATATCTGCAAATTCAACTGCTTTTGCCGCTATGGTTATTATTAATTAACAAACTTAATTTGTGATTTTTATTAATAAAATAATTTGACATACTTACATGATAGTACAACTGTTCAAAATTTTGTTCACCGACGTGTAAACACATTGTCCGTCTTACCCAGTTTCTACAAACTAACACAAATGTTATCTTGCTTCACCATAAAATAAAACGATATCCATCAACTCCCCGAGTTGCTATACACGTAAACCATTTTTGATACTCGAAAAACTAATGTAAACACTATCCCAAAAACGTAAATACTAACATCGGAATCGCCTGGAGCCACGCGAATGGCGCTAGAGACTACAGTAGCCCGGCGATGTAAAGGTTGAAAATACTACAACTTCAATAATTTCCTTCTCGGAAATTATAAGGATTTTACAAAAATTCTCCATTTTTCATGACGCGTGTTGTGAATCATCCTGTGTTATAGGATGTTCTACTGAGTGAACCACCTTTCACAGAATCTCTTAAATGTTGAACTATCAAACATTTTCTTATTTAATCCTTACCTGTTGGAATGATTCATTTGATATCATCTTCTTGCAGCCGCACCTTTTTCTTCTTGCAAAAGTGAGCTCTAACCATCTGAACTCTTTCTTGATTTGTATACAACAAGCATGTTTCCTCCATAATCACATAGTGATTTCATTGACAATGAAAGTGAAAACACAAATACTTAGCTTACGGAAAAAATCGCGAAATTACTTACCGTATTACAAACACCTTATCACAGACTGTCCATTTGTTCTTACCTACCATCCTGCTGTCATATCATACAGGGTTAGTTGAAAGTATGGAAACCCCCAAAAATCTCAGCGGGAATGCATTTTTAGGATAAATGGTGAGGACAAAAGTCTCAGCATGTTTCAGGGCGCATCCGATGGTAACCTTGACCTTTATGTCAAGGTCAATGTTCAAGGTAATGTCATGATCATGTCGGTTTTTTAAATTGCGACCCTCCTTTTCGACCCCCGAAATGGAAAGAGCAGAAAATTCAGCATCGGAATATTCGATTCGGCCATGTGCTTACATGATAAAAAGTTTCAAAGGGATGTGTCTTTAGGCATCCCTTTTGTGTCTAATTCCATATTCTTGTTCCCTTTTACAGAAATAGAAGTAATGNTTATTGTTAAACGAAATATTAATTAAAATTTCAATTTCGGAATTATTTTACTATTATTAAATAAATAAATGAAGCTATCGTTCATTTAAAAAGTTATTTTTTTTACATATTAAGGCAAAGTAAACTTGTATTTTCAATATTTTGTTAGCTATTTAATTACGATTTAAATGTAAAATTAAAGTAAAAATTCATAAATTATTTTCAAAAAATAAAAACAAAAAAAATAAAAGTATAAAAAATAACTTTTCGACATATCGACATATCTATTATTCTATATTTCACAATTTTCGGAACTCTCTAAAGTGATACGCTCATGGAATCACAGAGTACGTTTCTGCCTACTATTTTTACACTGGACTATAAACGTTTTTTTCTAACAAATACTTTTTCAGTGCAATACATGCCCGGAATGATCTACAACTACAACAGCGCCCTTTACCCCGCTTCCCCTCTCATCTGCCCCACCCTGCCCGTCCTTCCAGTGCCCATGGTTCCATCCATTCCAGCCATCACTCCAGAAGCTCGACCCATCAGCAATCTGCAACAGGTGAACGGTCTTTCGAGCAGTTCTGTCCTGCAAACTGAGCATAAACCTGGCACCCCCGTGAAAGCCCCCCAGTTCCAAAGGCCTGCCAGTCAGGCGACTTCGGTTAAGGCTGAACCTGGAAGTGCCATGGGGTCCATCGCTTCCGCCAGTGTGGCTAATAAGGTTGGTAATTATGCCTTTTTTACGGGGTAGGGTCAGATGGGTATTGTTTTGCAGTTGATGACATTTTCAGATAAGAATAGTTCTTCTTTGAAAAAATATGTTAAATAGTTTTTGTAGATGGTGATAATGTTACTAGTAAATAAATTTGAAATAATTTCTAATGATCTTTCTAATAAAAACAATTTCCACGTCGGTTGCCACGTCATCGGTTGATTTTAATATTTTATCTTTTAACAGGCCATATACAGGGTGTTCAGAAAGTTTGGAACCCCCATCTATTTCAGAAAATACTGCTCAAACAAAAAAATTATTAGGATGCAGGGTTTTGAGTGAGTAATCCAGCGGTGACCTTGACCATGACCTTGAAGGTCATTTAGAGGTCAAGTTGAAAATTTTAAATGGAACCATATACTTTTGACCCTGGAAATGGAAAAAATGGACATTTTACGTTCGGATTTGTCCTTGACCATGACCTTCAAGGTCATTTAGAGGTCAAGTTGAAAATTTTAAATGGAACCTTAAATTTTTAACTTGACCTCTAAATGACCTTGAAGGTCATGTTCAAGGTCATATCCGAACGTAAAATTTTCCATTTTTCCATTTCCAAGGTCAATAGTATATGGTTCCATTTAAAATTTTCCACTTGACCTCTAAATGTCCGTCATGGTCACTGTTGGATTGCTCACTTAAAACCCTGCGACTTTTGTCCTAATCATTTTTTTGTTTGAGCAGTATTTTCTGAGATAGAGGGGGGGTTCCAAACTTTTTGAACACCCGGTATACTGATCCATGACGCTCTGGTGAATGATTTGAAATTACTATTTTGTGACGTTCTGATTCATAGGCCAGAACATTTGGATGGATTATGAACTATATCAATTAGCTCTTAGAAAAAATTGAATAACGTCTAAGATCAAGGAAAATGAGGAAAATTGATAACCTGTCGACTCTAACCTACCTGTTAATACCATCTATAATCCTCTTGGAACATAGAGGTAGCATTTTCCCAAGATGCAAGAGCGATGTACTCAAAAACCAAGGTGCATGTTAGGACGAAGTTTAAAGGGACATAAGTTGCACCTAAATAATAACAAAGGAAACAAGTCAGCAACTGTTGAGCTCATAAGTAGATACAAGACACCCATTATTCCTAAGTAATACCTACAGAGAAGACATTAGACATCCAGAAATATAAAAATAATTCCAACGGAGACGGTAGCCAATATAAAAGTAAATACTGGTCGGAAGAGTCAGTCTCCAGTTTCAGAGTTTGTTCTTTCCATTAAAAAAATTTAAATTGATGACGTGGTAACCAGCTAGGAAACTGTTTTTCGTCTTTCTGTAACTTTATATAACGTACATATGTTTGAAACATGTCTACACCTTTTGAATCCCGTTCAATTATCTACGAATTTTCAAGAATTTTCAAGACATAATATGTGTTGCGAAAACTATTTATCCTAGCTTCATCCGTAACTAACACAAGTGTAAATCTTAAGTTTTAAGCAAATTATTGTAACTATCATTTACAAAACCTAATCCAAGGATATTCTTGCTATGTTAGGGATACATTTGAACCTCGTGTAAACCACATTGTTGATTGGGATACTCGTACTTATACGGGAATTTCCTTCCACAATATTTCAAATTTGTTCTTTGGCTGCTACATTCCATTTCTTCCATAAATCGACTGCGGTAAGGTAACAGCATTTGCCACATATATATCCGGAAAGGTTCTACATTCAGGCGAAAAGCTGCCGCGGTCAAATAAGGTACTTTTCAATAAACACCCTGTCGCCCAGTTAAATATAACGACTCTCAACATTTTTCCCTCGAAAGCGCCAAAATCTTTTGGATAAGTTGTCAATCACCCTTTATTACTGTAACTAAAACTTTTTAAATGAATTTAATATAGAAAAATTACATTATAACCACCCTTATTGAAAATTGGAAGACTTATTATACAAAGTATTGGTGGAATAAAATACCAATACTAATACCAATAGATACCGAAGTTTTCATAACATAACTAGGACAATTTTTTTAGGCATTGTCGGAATGCTCGCGAAAGGATCTGGGTTTGCAGTCGGTGTGCTCACCTGATTCACCATTGGTCAGTCCTCCCGATGGTGAAACAGAAATGGAGTTGTTCATTCAGAACCCTAGCAAGGTTATTTTTTGTTATGTGTGTTGTCTTTTGTTTGCAATAGTAGTTTGGATATGCTTGTATGTATGTATTCTATTCTTTGTCTTTGTAAAAGATGTTCCTGATTTAACTCTATTATTTTTATTACAAAACCCCATTGCTAAGTCAATAACATTCGAATGTAAACTCTTTGGTTTAAGTATTGTGTTTATCTCTATTTTTCACGGTGATATAGAGAACAAGTGCTACAGACTACTAAAAGTCCGTTTAACTGATTGTTTTTTATTTCTGTGTATGCGCCTAAGTATGTATTATAATAATACATTTTTTGTTAATGTTTTTTCAGATTAATGAAATCGTCGAGCCTAAAAAAGAAAATGCTTATAGAAACAACAACACTTTTATTAACAACAACACTTTTAGTAACAACAACACTTTTAATAACAACAACCAAACTAACGATGAAGAAAGTAGTTGTTATTCTTCTTCCTATTCTTCATTTCTCAAAACTGACACTGGTTCTGGATCTAACGATGATTCAAACATCATGGAGAATAGGACTAATAGAACAGATGATGTAAGCAATAATTGATATTAAAAAAATAATACTTAAGTGATAGAAGCAAAAGGAGTTTCTCCATAAATGAAAAGTTGTAGCTCTGTAATATGTCTTTTTCTTACACTACCATAACTGTTTAAATTTTAAGGTTTTCTTTGATTGTTGTTTCAGAATACGTGGAAAGACCGTAGGAATTATCCAATTAGGAAAAAAGATCCACCATGGTTAGAGTCTGTTGCGACATCCCCGGATCTAATTTATAGGTACCAAATGACTGTTAAAGATCTCGAAGATATTTTAGAAGCAGATTTAAACGTCCTTAAGGAAATAACTCAGGTAAGTCAGTGATAAGAATACAAAGTTTGCACTTAACTCAAAACTTAAAACACCAAAATCTGAAGAAGTCTTAAATTAACTGAACCACTGTCTACAAATTAATATAATATCTATAAAAATTGTTGAACTGGTAAAATATATAATGTTCCTTAGTGATCAATTAAACTGACCGACAAAATATGACTAACCTTCTAAACCAAAAATCATACCTACTGATGATTTCGACGCGCTGATGGTTGAGGTAATTTTTCTCCGCAAATCTCATGTCATTTCTTAGCGCTGCCCACCTCTTGTATGCTATGTTAACCATAGCGTATTGATAAATGCATCGAATAACACGGATTTATCAAAGTATGAATCCCAGTCATAAACTTTCTACTAAAGTTGTCCTCAATATGACGCAATACTTACCGACATTTTCTCTTTTTCCCTTCTATTGCAAAGTGTTCAATGCTATCGCATGTTTATTTCTTATGGCAATAATCAGTTGTCACATCCGCAAGCGCTTTGAATGACCTTTCTGATCCAAACACTCTTTTTCCTTGTATTCAGATTTAGCGTATCAAAAGCCTTAGGAAAACTATATTCTGGTTTCTGGTTTAAAATTTTGTTTATGACTGAAGGATTGAAATTTTTATTAATTATTTCTTCTCTTATTTTTCTTGCAGCCGGTGATGGTAAACGACCAATTAAATCAATTGTATATAGATATGGAACTCGAGGGGTTGTCGAAAAAGCTAACGTTGGATGAAGGAATTACATCTAGCAGTAGTAGTGACGAAAATTCTGCAAATATAGCAAAAGTAAGTCAGAATGTCATTTTGTTTTCTGTTCAAAATTGTAAAATTCCATTTTCTTTGGCAGCCAAAGAAAAAAAGACGATCTTATAGTTCTCTGGTGATGATTTATGAAGAAAATGCCCCCTTTCCTCCCCCTCCCAATCACTGAAGTCTTTGTATCTATAAAAGTTTATTTTTATACAAATAATTATATATTTATTTATAAAGTAATATTTTGTAAACTATTAAAATTTTGATGTTATTCTTACATTAGATAGGATTTCAAATTTTTGTATTCACAGTATTTATATTAATATTTTTAGTATTTACAGTTACATTTATGCTAAATGAATTATATAAAAAATGAGGAAAAATTTATATTTGTTTCATTAACAGTTCTTTATGTGAATTTTTTCCCAAATGGAATACCATTTGTCAAAGACATTGATCTATTTCTACAAATTCAACACGGATATAATTATTACTAAACAACCAAAAAAATGGTATGTTGCCCCTAAATCCCCATAAAATGAGTTATTTGTGAATATGCTTAAGGATTGTAACTTAGTGGGAGAGGTTGGTCCGTATACTGAATGCCATCATCCTATCCAGCAACCACCAATATGCAATTCAGTTGGTATCTGGATTCGACCGTGTCGGAGTGTTTTTTGCATACCACTATTTCCTTTTTTTTGAGGTGTCTTCCAGCGAGCGCGCAAAAATTGGATTCGAAGGTGTCGTGCATGCTTCGAAAATGGTGGTGGACATTTTCAGCATTTGTTGTAGTTTGTTTTGTACTTATGCGTTTAAAAATTACTGAATTTTGCTTTTTGGTAAGTATCTAAATTATTTTTAATACGTATGATTATTTGGACGACGTGAATCTTTGGGTATTTTAATTACATATTTTTCAAATACATAATTTAATTAAAAGTTAAGTTTGTGTTTTAAGAGATTCATAATTACTAAAATTCGACCTAAAATTTAATAACACTATCTTCGTACTACAAAATATATACATTTTATTTTATTTATTTAAAAATTGGAAAACAATTGTCTTAAAATTTATTAAATGTTTCACAATAATAGCTGTTTACATTTTTTCCGTAGGACAAGTCTGCCGCGTGCATACGTGGTGTGCAGCAGCAGGTTAAACGCTGTTGTCATGTTATGATGAAACTCCCCAATATCGCTGTTTAACTTACACCCCTGTAATATACAACTTCTTTGTTCATTTATGATAGCTATATCTCATGCTGAAGTAATAGCAGTTCTTACACCCTGTGTATTGGAACACAGTGAACGTGAATCTTCTAGAATATGCCCACCCAATTCCTAAAAAAAGATGCTTTTCAAAATATCTATGTAGTGTGTCTCTTCACCTCTAACCTTACATTTTGTCTTCTTTAAACATATTTAACAGTAGGCTGCTGTCATACTACTCATCTTCCACTTACCCTTATACCTTTATAATTGTTACTTTTGTGGTTACACAAGTAGTTCTTCGTTACATTTTTGAAGCCTTGTCAAAAGCCTTAACGAATTCTTTCATTAGTTCAAATTTTGTGTAATGGAGGAAACAGAGCATTGGATTGATCTAGCAAACGCACTTGAGTAAAGTTAAAAGATCCTGGATTCAGATCTCGATTAAGCTGAGTTTTTTGTTCATAGCTATTCTTCCTATCTCTACAGATTCATGAACAGGGATACTTAGAATCTGATTGCTGCTCCATTTTGAAATATCCACAAATTTTCCATATGCGCTCTGAACTTCTTATTTTTTTCTACCTATTTCATATTGCCATAATTTTTTTTCAGCTTTGTTGAGTGTTGTATTGAAACTGAAGTATATTTATTACCATTTTTAGCTAAACTACCTCCAAGTTTTGTTTTGAAGAGTCAGTGAATATCCTCCCACTCGTTTTTATTTTAACTCGTTTATAGGTTCGGAACAATACACTAACGCACTATCTTCAATACACAGATAATTTTTTTTTACAGTTCTGTATCCTAATTCAGATCCGCCTTTTTATTAAACTTAGAGTAAGATCATTTAACTCACTCTGATTAAACGTTTGCGGATGTTTCTTTAAATCCCAGGGTATATGTATAAAAATAAAATAAATCAATTTCCTTGTCATTGCTTCGTATTCCTTCTCGTCTTCCTCTTCATCTTCCTCGAAAAAGTTTTCTTCTTTAAAGGAAATGGAAAAACGGTGTCAGGGTAAGTGGGACATATGAATATGATGGTGGACTACTTTTGAAGACAACAGACAATTGCCTTGTTAAAAGAAAACTACCGAATACTTTTACCCTAAATCGGATACCTTTCCGGTATGAGTGCTAACGCCAAATTGACTTCAGATTCATGTTCAATGGATCTTAAAACATGCCAATACCAGGGTCTGATCAAAAGAATAAACTTTTATGCGTGTTTGTGTTATTTTTAAAACGACTTTTTTGAGATACTCAAAAGTTCAATTAGTGGAAACTTGTATTTGAAAAAATTGATATCGAAACAGCTGAAGAAGAAAAGTTAATACTTGCTACTGCTAGATTTTTATTGCTTTATAAATCTACATATAAATGAAAATCTGTTGAAAATTTATGGTGTTCCATCTTGCCTTTTTGTTTAGAAGTACATATTCCAATAGGGAATAATCGGTTGCTTATGGTGAAATCAAAGATCGCTATTTCTAAATTGTGTTTTATTTGTTGTGTCAATTTCCGAAAGCAATACCATTCACATCTATGTAGACTGGTTTAACAATGTGAAATAAGAATATCCAGTTTTGATCATCTGAAATTAAATAGATTAATAAACAATTGAACAATGCACCTAGAACAATAAAAGGGATATAATTATTTTTTATTTCCGATTTATTTTTTAAGAGTGCTAAGAAAGTGTAAAAAACGTTTCCGATGTTAACGTTCTGATCCAAATTTGGTACGTAATAATTTTGAACGATTTCAAGGTTATTTTTTTAACAATACTTCCATGCTAGAAAGAGCAAGGTAAATTACATCGAAAAAGTACAATTTTCTAAGTAGACTGTACTTCCAGGAAAACAATTATGATTTTAAAAGTTGCCTTGAGATGTACAGGATGATTCACTATAATTTGACCTCCCCCATTAACTTTTTTGTTTTTAAAGAATGTGAAATACAAAAGTTACACGATCCTGTATACCGAAAATGCCTTTGCCTATCATATCTGCTATTAATATTCTGTTGTAAATTTGAACTTTCCATTTCGCAACATCTTTTGCTTATGGAATGTAAGTAAAAGTAACGCATTATAAACGTAAGACAATTTCAGTTTTTACCATAAAATAAAAGGGGTAATCGGTTATTCCCAGAGGTATCGCTTCATAGCATATCGGCTTTCGACATCTCATTAATATGAACTGCACATCTTTCATAGTCTCATTATCGGCATTGTACCACTTGGATTCATATAATGCATCACCGATGGATATAGTCTACAAAAGCATGGTCTTTATTAACTTTTTTAAGTTTTCATGGAAATTAGTCTACCAACCTTGTCTTTGATCCTTTGACCTGCATGGCAATAAGAAAATACGGCAATTAGCCAAGCTATCAAAAATGTAAAGGATCCTATGGGTTTGGTCTAAAACATATTGTATAAAAAAAGCAAAATTAAAGAATCTTTTAATAAATTGAACTTCAGGTTCAATAATGATGGTCTTAGAAAACGGAAAGTTGAGCAGATACTTATAGCGTGAAAAATTATATAACTGAATGATATACACAAAAAAATTCAAACAAATGAGATATAATACTTTATAAAATTTTCTTAATATGAGCTAAGTTAAAGGAAAAAAGGCCAGTAGAAGTCAACCCTTTATTATAAATATTGCAAATGTTGTGTAGCGGGTAATTCTTTCTAATATTACGTCCATTAACAAGTGAAATAAATTGAAAGCGATCCAACAGAACCGACTGAGGAAAGGAGGGTATCACCATCAAATCGAATAGTCTTAACGGCACTGAACCTTTTCAAGATTGTCAATATGTAGTGAATTGAGGTACATTCTGTTTTTGATTAACCAATCATTAGATGCCATTCCAATTGACCATTCAGTTTATTTTCGTGAAGATTATGGAGACATAAAGTAAGTCATTGCACTGTCAAGCAAAATTCCTGTTTTCTCTGTGGGACAGCAGAGCTCGTGTGAAGAATTGGGTGGAGTCAAATTGGCCTTTAAGATTGGACCTCAAATCTGGTGATCCGAACATTCTTCATGAGCCACTTGTTGACAGAACGAATATTATATTCCCACCTCTGCATTGAAAACTGAATCTAATGAAGCAATTCGTCAAAGCTCTACCAACTGAAGGGAACTGTTTCAAGTATCTTATTTTTGCATTTCGTAACCTTTCTCTTGAAAAGACAAAGGCGGTGTATCTGACGGTCCACAAACTCGGCAGCTCATTAAAGATAAACCTCAAATGAATGCTTGGTTATCAATGACTTTCTTGGAAATAAACGAGAACAGAATACAAAGGCATCTTGATGACTTCCCGTTGCAGTCAATAATGAGTAAGGCGAACGATTCTACCAAGATTATGGAGGTATTATATTAAGGTAGATGGGATATACATATGACTGCTAACTATTGTTGGAGCATCAAGCGAGACTGTCATCAGATTGGACACTCCAGGTAAAGCTATAAGCGTACATTTTTATCTTAGTATGTATGTTTTGAAGCAGAACTTCACTATTTGTATACGATTTGATTTATAGTAACAATACACAAACCTTTATATGGACAAAAGTATACTTTGTATGATTTTTTGAAAAAAGGAGTAAAACGCTTACGTGATAGAGAGAAAAACTGGGATCATTTCTGGATTCAGATGGCAAACGTTACCTAAAGGCGCGTGTCAGATATAAGTCAACAAAAAGTGTGTTCTCTAATATATTTAATTTTAAATAATTTCTATATACAACGGAAAATATCAGAGTGAAAAATGAGATTAGAACACTGCCAAAGGATTAAGTGCTGAAATTCCGTCAGGTCCGCTAGTAGTCTTAGATTTGAATTTTTTTAAATAACGCAAGATATCTTGGTCGAAGAAGCTAAATTATCCAATTCCGCAATATCTGAATTTATATAATTTTGTGTTAGGTTATTTATTATAAGAACTCTGAAAGAAATTTGTAAATATTAGAGGGACATCTAACTTACTTGTTATTGAATTTAGAATTTACATAATTCTAAGAACGGGAAAGACCCTGGTTTATATTTGCTTCCGACTTCCGAGTTTGCTATATATTGACTATCCAATCTTACACCAGGTTGGATCTTTCGAAATATCCCACTTCTTGGATATTAGAGGGGGTAAGTTCACTTTTGCTGGAATACCTTCAGTACAACTCACATAATAAAAGTGTAGATCCTTAGATCCGGGCGACGTCCGGAATATTTTCAAAATTGCAAAAATGTTTAAACAATTTTAAAAAAATACCTATTTTATCTCAGTGTTTTACTTATATCTTGGAACCTATGCATTTTGGAAGAATATTGAAGAGGAAAAACGTTTTAGAAATAAATTTTATACTGTAAGTAAAAACTATTTAAATTTATTACCGATGTTGCAAAATAGCAATAATAATTGATGAAAAAAAGGCAAAATCAAGTTTTTTGGATAATTTTTTTAAATATTTTAATTGCTCCGAGGGTATTCTTATTTTGATAAAAAAAACTTTATAGTATAATAACACAACACACCAAATTTCATTAAAATCGGTTCAATAGTTTTCACAAAATAATTTTTTGAATAAAATAAAAAAAAAAAATTTCGAATATTCAAATTAAAAAAAATATATTTGGAAACATTAAAAAAAAATTATTTGGAAATTAATTTTTTTGTTAACTACAGATAAAATTAAGAAAAATTAGTACCTATTTAAATTTATAATTTTTGAAAAAAAAAAGTAAATTGCAATTTGATAAAATGTAGGTAGTCTAATTGTTTAAAACTAAAAAAGGTTTACTTTAAAAATTTACTGTGGCCGTCCTAATCAACACATTTCAGTTTTTCGAAAATCATTTGAAAGGTTGAGCGGTCTATTCTAGGTGAAAAAATTTTCAAATATCTAGATGCTTTATTTCAGGCTGTGCAACATATTGAATTTTTTTTCAAAATATTATTTTGCGAAAACTATCGAAGCGATTTTATTGAAATTTGGTGTGTCGTTTTATTATACTCTATAGTTTTTTTTTTTTACCAAAATTAGAATGCCCTCTGAGAAATTAAAATATTTTGAAAAGAATTATTCAAAAAAACTTGATTGTTTTGCCTTTTTTTCATCAATTAATGCTATTTTGCAAGATAGGTAATAAATTTAAACATATTTAACTTACAGTATATTGTGCAAAATTCAATTCCAAAACATTTTCCTCTTCAATATTTTTCCAAAATACATAGGTTTCAAGATGTAAGTAAAAAACTCAGATGCAATAGGTATTTTTTAAATGTTTGTAACATTTTTGCAATTTTGAAAATGTTCCGGACCTCGCCCAGATCTAGGGATCTACACTTTTATTATGTAAGTTTTAATGAAGGTAATCCAAAAAAAATTTGCTTGCCCCCTCTCACATCCACCTCAAAACAGATCCGCCCTGGTCTATCTGTAAACAACCACTTTAACTGACCGCTCGAGTTTTGAATTGATCAAGGACTGACATGTCCTTGGTTCCTTTATATTAAAACATTTAGATTTCTGTCTAAGATTAAATATCAGATTAATATTAAACCAAGGAGGATATACACTCTGTGATCCATGTGTTTAGTAACGGATGCTTGAAATATAGAAGCAAGTTTATTATGAAGTTGATTTACTGCGGTATGTATCAAGACCACTAAATTCATTCAGAAAGTCTCATTTGACAACTAATAAAGGCTTATAGAGCTATGAGTAGCTTTCCAGAAATTTAAACTATTAGCGGGTTAATATTACATTTGATGAAAAGTGAAGGATGATAATTCTTTTCATCTATTAAGACATTCATACTCTTTTCAACTAAGCTATCAATATATCCTTCAATGAATCGGAAAAACTATCTAAAATTAATTAGAAAGGTTTGGTTTTTAGTGTTGCTGGATATTTAAATAATGCAGTACTTACAGTTAACATTTGATTGGCCATACAACCGCAAACCAAGGCAGACAACAGGGACATGTGCCCAACTGTATATTTTACAAGTGAACTAAGACGGTATCCCAGTCTAAAACGAAAAATTTGAACTGGGAAACTGCACATACAATTTTATACCCAATTTTACAAAAACGATAAGATCAAAAGGACTGAGTACCTACTTAAGTAAGTGGACATGGTAACCGATGCAAAACCGAAGCCTATTTCTCATTTCTACCCTCGATGATGCTTCGAATGTTTTCTTGAAGTTATCATTCAAGTGATTGATGTAACATATCAATATCTCTGTTGACTCGTATATTATGAAGCTTTGAATTAGAAGCGGTTGACCTGTAAGAAGTCCAGTGAAGATGATTTGCATCGTAAAAATGATGGTACCTGCGGTTAGATTATTGGCACCGAATGGTAGCCATATCGGGACTAATACAGGGCTAATTTGATCAAAATCTTCATTGATCTCTTTGATCAATTTGGTGTTGTACCAAGCTGTCAAGCCGTAAATTATTATGACCATAAAGGAACCAAAGATGCTAATGTATCCGAAGCGGTTTAAGAAATTTACCGTTTTTTGGTAAGACGCTGGTTTGCCGAATTTTTTTAAGTCTTCGAGATCTTTGAAAAAGTCGGACCATTGTTTGTATTTTAAAGTAAATAATACATTTACTAGAAATGCTGCAGTGCCACCTAAAGCAATAGAAGTAGCTTCGCTTATATCCGTTTCTGAATGAGCTGTAATAAAAATAGTTAGGTATACCTATCTTTGCTAAAAATAAATTAGGCGTAAAACTATTTAGCTAAATACTATTCTACTCTTACGTTTACTTACTCCCTATTATAACTATTAGAAACAGTAAAGGCCCAATAATAGTAAAGAAGAAGCTAACCACCTTCGACAGCAAATAAATTGCGACGAACTTCTTCAGATAAGACTTATCCATAGAGAGAGGAATTTGATACGTCATCTTCAGATAGTTTAGGCTGTATGAAAAAGCCCCATTCTTCTCAATTTTGTACATAATGATGTTTTCGAATACAAAAGTATCCTCTAAATAATTTTAATTAGTTAGTCGGTAAGAAACAGTCTATTTTCACAGTAGGTCATATATTGTTGTATCGAATGTTATCCTTTATATGCTTTTCAAATGTTTGTATTGTTAATTAAAGATTATAGTTAAATTTCATGGAAATGGAAAATGAATATATGTAAATTCTAAGTCTTTTATTGCTTCCTATTAATTTGCATATGATACTGTTAAATATTTATGTGTTTTATTTACATGTGAATATAATTACTTCTTTAAATATTTAGATGCAATTTTCCATGAATGTATCAATAATATGGTCCTACTAAGAAAAGACGGAATGTTAATGAAATTTATAACTTTTGAGTTTTATTTAATAAATTTAATGTATATACAATATACATAATTGCTTCATTTTTATTTTGAATAGTGTAGATTAAAATAGTCTTAGGTAATTGAAATAATTACGCTGTGTTTTAGAACATTAGTGCAAAACTGAGCTAAACGCTATCTAAATATGCTGTGCAATCTCTGTTGGTAGGACAAGTATGTAGGTCTATAGCGATTAGTGAAAAAGTGCGAAAACAAATATCCATTTTTAATCACCTAAAAATGAGTATTATTAATCGATATACAATAAATATAGTTCTTACCATAAACTAGAAGTCATAATCTTATTCCCATGTCTTATGTTATACAGGGCGAATCAGAACTTATCCAAAAAAAAATTGAATGTACAGGGGACTCTTACAAATACAATTTTGTAAAAGAAAATCAAAAAGGTCAGTTTGAAAATGATTTAAAAATTCACTTCTGCACGGCACTGGAAAAAAATGTAAAGAATTTCTTTCCCAAGTAAAGAATAAATAAAATTTTATAACACCTATTTTATATCTGCAAATTCAACTGCTTTTGCCGCTATGGTTATTATTAATTAACAAACTTAATTTGTGATTTTTATTAATAAAATAATTTGACATACTTACATGATAGTACAACTGTTCAAAATTTTGTTCACCGACGTGTAAACACATTGTCCGTCTTACCCAGTTTCTACAAACTAACACAAATGTTATCTTGCTTCACCATAAAATAAAACGATATCCATCAACTCCCCGAGTTGCTATACACGTAAACCATTTTTGATACTCGAAAAACTAATGTAAACACTATCCCAAAAACGTAAATACTAACATCGGAATCGCCTGGAGCCACGCGAATGGCGCTAGAGACTACAGTAGCCCGGCGATGTAAAGGTTGAAAATACTACAACTTCAATAATTTCCTTCTCGGAAATTATAAGGATTTTACAAAAATTCTCCATTTTTCATGACGCGTGTTGTGAATCATCCTGTGTTATAGGATGTTCTACTGAGTGAACCACCTTTCACAGAATCTCTTAAATGTTGAACTATCAAACATTTTCTTATTTAATCCTTACCTGTTGGAATGATTCATTTGATATCATCTTCTTGCAGCCGCACCTTTTTCTTCTTGCAAAAGTGAGCTCTAACCATCTGAACTCTTTCTTGATTTGTATACAACAAGCATGTTTCCTCCATAATCACATAGTGATTTCATTGACAATGAAAGTGAAAACACAAATACTTAGCTTACGGAAAAAATCGCGAAATTACTTACCGTATTACAAACACCTTATCACAGACTGTCCATTTGTTCTTACCTACCATCCTGCTGTCATATCATACAGGGTTAGTTGAAAGTATGGAAACCCCCAAAAATCTCAGCGGGAATGCATTTTTAGGATAAATGGTGAGGACAAAAGTCTCAGCATGTTTCAGGGCGCATCCGATGGTAACCTTGACCTTTATGTCAAGGTCAATGTTCAAGGTAATGTCATGATCATGTCGGTTTTTTAAATTGCGACCCTCCTTTTCGACCCCCGAAATGGAAAGAGCAGAAAATTCAGCATCGGAATATTCGATTCGGCCATGTGCTTACATGATAAAAAGTTTCAAAGGTTTGTGTCTTTAGGCATCCCTTTTGTGTCTAATTCCATATTCTTGTTCCCTTTTACAGAAATAGAAGTAATGGATATAATTAGGAAAGTTTGCACGAAAAATTCGGCGTTTTGATAGCATTCCATGCACAATTTTTAATAAAATAATCTCATTTATATCCGTTCCTTTGACTAGTTTGATCAATCTATCTTTTATAGGAAGGATATTTCCCTTCTATATTAAAAAAAGCTGTAATTATTCCTATCCATAAAAAGAATGATAAGTATTTAATATCTAATTACCGAGGAATAGCACTCCTTTCTGTATTTTCTAAAATATTTGAAAGGGCATTTTATTTAAGAATATTAAGTTTCGCAGAAAATAATAACATAATTAATAAAAATCAGTTCGGATTTAGAAAAAGTTTGGCGACACAAGATGCAATTTTATCTTTATATAGCTTTATATTAAATGCATTAGAAAATAAAGACAAATGTGCATGTATATTATTTGATTTGACTAGGGCATTCGATGTAGTTGATCATACACTTTTGTTAAGCAAGTTAGAAAGGTATGGCATAAGAGGTCCTGCGCTGAACTGGCTTAATAGCTATTTACAAGGAAGAACTCAAGAAGTTCTTTTAAATGTCAATGGTAGTCAATATTTTTCACAACCGAGGCATATCCAATTAGGTGTCCCTCAAGGGAGCATTTTAGGCCCATTTTTGTTCTTACTATTTATTAATAACATTGAAATGATTGCTAATTCAAAAAGATTTGTAACAATGTTCGCAGATGACACTTCTGTGGCGGTTAAATCGGAATCTATTGCGGCACTTAGTGGCCTTGCATCAAGTGTTGTGATTAGCATGCAAAATTATTGTAAAAATAATAATTTAGCTTTAAATGGCACAAAAACTGATCTGATCGTGTTCAATACTAAAGAAATAAATTGTAGTATATTAGTCAAATTTAACAACAAAACTATTCAACAAAATACTTCAGTAAAATTTTTGGGAGTCCTCTTGGATTCAAAGTTATCTTGGTTAAATCATATTAACGAATTATTGAATAAATTGGCAAAACATTGTTTTGTTCTTTGGCGTTTAGGCAAATTTGTAGATTTGGAAATTTTAAAAATGTATTACTTTGGTTATGTTCAGTCTAATTTAAGCTACTGCATTATTTGTTGGGGTAACTCGTCACATATTAAAGATTTATTTATTCTCCAAAAAAAGATTATACGTACAATGACTAATTCAAAGGCACGAGATTCTTGCAGACAATTATTTAAAAGATTAGGTATTCTTACAGTTTATTCACTATATATTTTAAGCTGTGTTACATATGTGAAAAACCATTTAACAAATTTCATTACACGCGCCAATACAACTCAGTCTTCTGGCTATAATCTGAGAGAATCTCTTAATTTAAAAATACCCCAGCATCGCCTAACGTTAACGGCTAATGGCCCTTTTATTATGTCCATTAAATTATATAATAAGTTGCCAACGCATTTTAAACAGATAAATTCTTGTGTTGTCTTTCGTAACAAAGTAAAGCGATTTCTCTTACAGAATCCCTTCTATAATATTGATGAGTATATGTGTTGTGTCTTCAATGAGTCTGGTTTTTAGTTTTAATTTTAATTTTTTATTTTAATTTTTTTATTGCAATTTTTAATTTTTTATTGCAATTTTTATTCTATATTTTGTAATTATGTTCTATATCTTAT
>NW_019416383.1:1324151-1345894 GCF_000390285.2 Anoplophora glabripennis | reverse complement strand
TATTATTATTTTTTTTTTATTTTTAACTACGGAATCAAAGGGAGGGACAGTCTTCTTGACGGTATTCCTTAGCGACCTTGATCTTGAGATCAAGGTCCAAAGAACATGTCAAGGCCCTATCGGTTTTTAGAGTAGCAACCTATTATTTCGACGCTTGAGGTATATGAAAGCGTAGATTTTTATTCTGTTATTATGATCTTAAACGTGACTTTAAGGTCAATGGTCAAGGTAAGGTAAGGTCAAGTAATAGTTCCGGCTGTCATTTTTCATTTCCGACCATGGAATAGAAGGGACTCTCAATTTTTTAGTGACCTTAAGATCAAGGTCACTAAGGAGTACTGTCAGGTATCTACTCAAAGACTGTCACTCCCTCTGATCCCGTAGTTAAAAATAAAAAATTACAGTAAAAATCAACATTTGACCTTGAACTGACATTGACCGTGACCTTAAGGTCATTGGTAAAAAAAGCAATCTAATTTTACAAAATTATTTTTCAGTGTAGTTTCGTTTTCTGCTACTCCGTTGCTCTTATATAATTGACTTAAAGTGACAGGTAACAACAACTGGCAACATTGCACTGTGTGGTATAAAGAGCTTATTTTTATACAAATAATTAAATATTTATTTATAAAGTAATATTTTGTAAACTATTAAAATTTTGATACCATTCTTTAATTATATAGGGTTCCAATTTTTTTTATTCACAGTATGTATATTCATATTTTTAGTATTTATAAGTTACAATTTTTCTAAAATGAATTAAGTATATAAAAAATGAGGGACTTCCACAATTTATAAAAATAAAATATAAATCAATTTCTCTGTTATTAGTTATATGTAATCCTTCTTGTCTTCCTCTTCATCTTCTTCTCGAAAATTTTTATTAGAGAAAGTGGGAAAATGGTATTAGGTTAAGTAGGATATGAATATGTTGGAATACTTTTGATGACAAAAGAGTTCGCTACAGACAAAAACTACCAAACACTTTTATCCTAAACCTTCCCAATGAAACACCCAATAGTAGGATCATATTCGATGCAAAGTAATAAATCATTGCCTGTCAAGGGATCCAATGCAGTACGCTTTTAAGGGTTTAGAAATTGAATAATTTCTTTATACATTATGAAAGGCCGAGGGGATCAGTTTACGTCTGGCACCCTTGTTCCTACAAAAATTCCTTTATTCTCATAAACTATTTATTTTAAATGTAATTTATTATAAATTCAATTTGTTTTTTAAATTCCACATATGTACTACATTTTACCTCTGTACGCGCCACTGTTGTTTACTTGTTTTTTGGAGGCGCTCTCTGATTTACAACCAAGCTCGCCAGGTTAGTATTTGACGTATAACCGACCACGTCGTACACTCAATGCACCTGGGCGACTACAGCTACTACCAGAACGTATGCAACGGTATTTCAGATTTTACATTCAATTTCATTTTAAAGGACCCCGCACAAACCTTATGGAAAATGGTTCCCGGTCAAATTCGTTCAAACTTTGGGATATTGTTGTTCTGGATGTGCTGATCAAAAGTTCCAATGGGCACGAGGTCCAAAAACTCATAGTTTTCAAGATAGAAAGCGTCAAAGTTGTCTCCACTCGTTGTCTTTGTAACCGTTATTTTAACTCGTTTATAGGTTCAGAACAATACACTAACGTACTATCTGTCCAAATTCAGCTCCGTCTTTTGGTAAACTTAGAGTAACATCATTTAACTCACTCTGATTAAACGTTTGCCATGGTATATAAATGCCATGGTATATATATATGATTGCTAATACAAAAAGCTTTGTAACAATGTTCGCAGATGACAATTCTGTGGCGGTTAAATCGGAATCTATTGCGGCACTTAGTGGCCTTGCATCAAGTGTTGTGATTAGCATGCAAAATTATTGTAAAAATAATAATTTAGCTTTAAATGGCACAAAAACTGATCTGATCGTGTTCAATACTAAAGAAATAAATTGTAGTATATTAGTCAAATTTAACAACAAAACTATTCAACAAAATACTTCAGTAAAATTTTTGGGAGTCCTCTTGGATTCAAAGTTATCTTGGTTAAATCATATTAACGAATTATTGAATAAATTGGCAAAACANTTCTTCTTTAAAGGAAATGGAAAAACGGTATCAGGGTAAGTGGGACATGAATATGATGGTGGACTACTTTTAGAAACAAAAGAGCTCCCTACAGAAAAATGCGTTTCCGGTATATTCTTGGTATATACTTTCCCAGTATATTCTTGAAACAGCCTATATTATGAATTTAGTGAATATTTTCTCGAAAATGGCGGGGTGCTAACGCCAAAATGGCTTCAGATTCGTTTTCAATGGATCTTAAAACATGCCAATAACAGGAATCAAAAGAATAAACCTTTTTGTGTTATTTTTAAAACGATTTATTTAGAGATACTCAAAAGTTCAATTAGTGGGAACTTGTATTCGAAAAAATTGATATCAAAACAGATAATTCTGTTTTGGATAAAAATTGTGCCACCTAAAAGCTGAAGAAGAAAAGTTAATATTTGCTACTGCTAGATTTTTATTGCTTTATACATATAAATGAAAATCTGTTGCAAAGTTTTGGTGTTCCATCTTGACTTTTTGTTTAGATGTATTCGAATAGGAAATAATCACTTGCTTATGGTGAAATCTAAGCGTATTTCTAAATTGTGTTTTATTTGTTGTATCAATTTCCGAAAGCAATACCATTCACATCTGTGTAGACTGGTTTAACAATGTGAAATAAGAATATCCAGTTTTGATCATCTGAAATTAAATAGATTAGTAAACAATTGAACAATGCACCTAGAACAATAAAAGGGACATAATTATTTTTTATTTCCAATTTATTTTTTAAGAGTGTAAAAAACGTTTCCGATGTTAACGTTTTGGTCCAAATTTGGTACGTACTAATTTTGAACGATTTCAAGGTTATTTTTTTAACAATACTTGTATGCTAGAAAGAGCAAGGTAAGGTAAGACAATACCAGTTTTTACCATAAAATAAAAGGGGTAATCGATTATTCCCAGAGGTATCGCTTCATAGCATATCGGCTTTTGACATCTCATTAATATGAACTGCACATCTTTCATAGTCTCATTATCTGCGTTGTACCATTTGGATTCATATAATGCATTGCCGATGGACATACTCTACAAAAGCATTGGTCTTTATTAACTTTTTTAAGTTTTCATGGAAATTAGTCTACCTTGTCTTTGATCCTTTGACCAGCATGGCAATAAGAAAATACGGCAATTAGCCAAGCTATCAAAAGTATAAAGGATCCTATGGGTTTGGTCTAAAACATATTGTATAAAAAGAGCAAAATTAAAGAATCTTTTAATGAATTGAACTTCAGATCTAATAATGATGGTCTTAGAACGGAAAGTTGTTTATTATAAATATTGCAGATGTTGTGTAATGTGTAATTCCTTCTAATATTTGTTTACGGGTGGATATATTAAGTACACGAGCAATATTACGTCAATTAACAAGCCAAATAAGTTGAAAGCGATCCAGTAGAACCGACTGAGGAAAGGAAGGTATCACCATCAAATAGAATAGTTTTAAGAAACGGCACTGAACCTTTTCAAGATTGTCAATATATAGTGAATAATTATTGAGGCATATTCTGTTTTTGATTAACCAGGGTAATGTATAGTTTTTTGAAAGAAATATTTTTAGAATTAATAGTATTTCTGATTACAAATCCTACAGAGATATATGCGTTATTAATTATACAGGGTGGTTCGAATTTTATGCAGCAAACTTCGAGGGCAGACAGATCTCTTTAAAATAGTAGGTGTTTGCTTTATAAGCATAGATCTAGAACGGTATCGTTTTAAAGGTAATGAAATTTGGTACAGATAATAGTAGGCCTTGCATTTCCTAAAATATGAGCTCTAAAGTACAGTGGTGTACAACTGGATAGGAGTCACCCTCTTTTTATAAAAAAAACCTACGCCACTGTATATTTACAGTACAGTTACAAGTTATTGTAACAGATTTATATTCTAATGCACTAAAAACGTAAAAAAGGTAACTTGATTTTTTTCCCTAAGATTCGCCGTTCTCAAGTTATTCATACCAATACAATCCCCTTATCCCAATATCTGAATTTATATAATTTTGTATTGGGTTATTATAAGAATTCTGAAAGAAATTTTAAATATTAGAGGGACATCTAAGATACTCGTTATTGGACACCATTGGATACAAAAAATTAATAGAATTTGTATAATTTAGATAATTCTAAGAACGAGAAAGACCCTGACCTATAATATATTAGGTTAGGAAAATAAACCGGGAAATAACCATTTTGCGACTTTTTGTTTCTGCAAGCTGAATTTATCACTATAGATGCTAAATATTATGTACAATAACATACTAGTTTCCACAGTCATAAAAATGGGAGGAAGATTGTTTACAGGGTGGTTAATTGTATAATGTTTACGTAAATTAACGTTTTTCGCTTATAACTTTTTTCCGTTCACTTCCACGAGAAAACAGTAATGTACTTTTTTTTTCAAAAGACCTACAAAACTAGCCCTCGAGCGTTAAAAAATATTGATTAGATCAAAAGTTATAAACAGAAGAATTTTTATTATGACTTTTCAATTAAACATTTATAAACTGGGTTATTATTACCAGAACGTTTTGACATCGCATCCTCTCATTCCTTATCACTGTCAAATAACTCACACGAAATGTGGAACCGGTAAGTTGAATAGTTTACAAGTTATGGCCTTATAAACAAATTAACTAATTATTAGTCTGGATCCCGAGGATCTTCCACAATCGCACTATTTTTTTTCAAGATAGATTTCATAATAATACGTTGAAATCTATCATTTTTTTTTAATTTCAAATTTGCAACATGGAAATTTTTTTATTTTTTAGCCTTAGTTGCAAAATGAAATATACGACGCATGAGGGTGATATAGTTATATATTATTCGGAAAGCTTATGAAAAGACCTTTAAGTTAAAAAAATCGTCAAGATTCGTTGAAAAACAACGGAGTTACAGACTGTCAAAGTTGACGGCCGATTGTTAAACAAATTAGGTTGGTAGCGGCAAAAGAAAATACTGTCACAACCGACAACCCGAGTACTTTCCCAGGTAAAAATATTTTATTTGTGGAAGTATGTTAAGTGCATAAGAAATATTGTCAAAAGTCAGTGGGTAGCTTGATTTTCGGCGAGCCTTGGCGCGGCGGAAGGGTGGGGGAAACGAACGACAGCGAGTCCGAAGAAAATTACGATAATATTCATAGTCCTGCCGTTAAATAAGGGAAATTCGATTGAAAATAATATATTTGACAGTCTGTAACTCCGTTGTTTTTCAACGAATCTTGACGAGTTTTTTTTTTAACTTAAAGCTGTATTCATAAGCTTTCCGAATATATAATAATATATAACTATATCACGATCGTGCGTCGTATATATATATTTTGCAACTAAGGCCAAAAAATAAAAAAAAATCCAGGTTACAAATTTGAAATTAAAAAAAATAATATATTGCAATGTATTATTATGAAATCTACCATGAAAAAAGTTAGTGTACATAATATTTAGCATCTATAGTGATACATTCAGCTTGCCGAAACAAAAAGTCGCGTCCAACTCTGTATTTCCCGGACTAATATATTGACTATGCAATCTGTAAACATCCACTTTAACTGACCGCTCTTATTTTGAATTGATCAAGGAATGATATGTCCTTGATTCCTTTATATTAAAACATTTAGATTTCTGTCTAATATTAAATATCAGATTAATATTAAACCAAGGAGGATATACACTGTGATCCATGTGTTTAGTAACGGATGCTTGAAATATAGAAGCAAGTTTATTATGAAGTTGATTTACTACGGTGTCAATACCACTAAATTCATTGATAAATTTGACAGCTAATAAAGACTTATAAAGCTAGCTTTCCCGAAATTTAAACTATTAGCAGGTTAATATTACATTTGATGAATAGTGAAGGATGATAATTATCTTCATCTATTAAGACATCCATACTCTTTTCAACTAATTGTAAGCTGTCAATATATCCTTCAATGAATCGGAAAAACTATAAAAAAATAATTAGTAAGGTTTAAATAATGCAGTACTTACAGTTAACATTTGATTGGCCATACAACCGCAAACCAAGGCAGACAACAGGGACACGTGCCCAACTGTATATTTTACAAGTGAACGAAGACGGTATCCCAGTCTAAAACGAAAAATTTTAAGTGGGAAACTGCACATACAATTTTATACCCAATTTTACAAAAACGATCAGAGTACCTACTTGAGTATGTGGACATGGTAACCGATGCAAAACCGAAGCCTATTTCTCATTTCTACCCTCGATGATGCTCCAAATGTTTCCTTGAAGTTATCATTCAAGTGACTGATATAACATATCAATATCTCTGTTGACTCGTATATTATGAAGCTTTGAATCAGATATGTCTGACATGTAAGAATTCCACTGAAGATAAATTGCATTGTAAAAATGATGGTACCTGCAGTTAGATTATTGGCACCGAATGGTAGCCATATTGGGACCACTACAGGGCTAATTTGATTAAAATCTTCCTTGAACTCTTTGTTGAATTTGGTGTTGTACCAAGCTACCAAGCCGTAGATGAATATGACCATTGAGGAACCGAAGATGCTAATGTGTCCGAGACGATTTAAGAAGTTTACGGTTTTTTGGTAAGAAGCTGGTTTGCCGAATTTTTTTAAGTCTTCGAGATCTTTGAAAATGTTGGACCAATGTTTGTATTTTAAAGTAAATAATACATTTACTAGAAATGCTGCAGTGCCAGCTATAATGATAGAAGCCGCCTCGCTTATATCAGTTTCTGAATGAGCTGTAATAAATATATAGTTATACCTATCTTTGTTTAAAAAACTAAACTATTTAGCTAAACACGATTCTACTCTTACGTTTACTTACTCACTATTATAACTATTAGAAACAGTAAAGGCCCAATAGTAGTAAAGAAGAAGCTAACCACCTTCGACAGCAAATAAATTGCGACGAACTTCTTCAGATAAGACTTATCCATAGAGACAGGAATTTGATACGTCATCTTCAAATAGTTTAGGCTGTTTGAAAAAGCTCCATTCTTCTCAATTTTGTACATAATGAGGTTTTCGAATACAAAAGTATCCTCTAAATAATTTTAATTAGTTCGTCGGTAACAAAGCGTCTATTTTAACAGTAGATCGCCTGTTGGTGTATCGAATGTTATCCTTTATATGTTCCTCAAATGTTTTTAAATATATATTTAAATTCTATGACTCTTATCGCTTCCTATTAATTTGCATATGATACTGTTAAATATTTATGTGTTTTATTTACATGTGAATATAATTACTTCTTTAAATATTTAGATGCAATTTTCTATGAATGTATCAATAATATAGTCCTACTTAAGAAAAGACGGAATGTTATTGAGATTTAAATTAAATTAGATAACTTTTCGAGTTTTATTTCATAAATTTAATGTTTATGTATATGTATATAGAAATATTGGGTATTTGAAAGAAAATGTATGCTTGATTTTTATTTTGAATAGTGTAGATTAAAATAGTCCTAGGTAATTGAAAGAATTACGCTATGTTTTAAAACATTTATGTAAAACTGATCTAAAAGCTATGTAAATATGCTGCGCATTCTCTGTTGGTAGGAGAAACGTCTATAGCGATTATTGAAAAAGTTTTTAATCACCTAAAAATGAGTAATATTAATATCGATATACAATAAATATAGTTCTTACCATAAAATAGAAATCATAATCTTATTCCCGTGTCTTATCTTATACAGGGTGATTCAAAACTTATAAAAAAAAATTTGAATGTACAGGAGACTCTTACAAATACAATTTTGTAAAAGAAAATCGAAAAGGGCAGTTTGAAAATGATGATGATCCACTTCTGCACAGCACTGAAAAAAAAAAAAAAATTAATTTCTTTCCCAAGGAAAGATATAAATAAAATTTTATAACTGCAAATTCAACTGCTTTTGTCGCTATTGTTATTATTAATTAATAAAATTAATTTGTGATTTTTATTAATAAAATAATTTGACATACCTACATGACATTACAACTGTTCAAAATTTTGTTCACCGACGTGTAAACACATTGTTCGTCTTACCCAGTTTCTACAAACTAACACAAATGTTGTTTTGCTTCACCATAACACAAATGCTTCACCATAATACAAATGTTGTCTTTTTTCACCATAAAATAAAACGATATCCATCAACTCCCGAGTTGCTATACACGTAAACTATTTTTGATACGTGAAAAACTAATGTAAACACTATGGCAAAAATGTAAATACTAACATCGGAATCGTCTGGGGCCACGTGGAGAGAGAGCGCATTGCACACAACGCGAATGGCGCTAGAGACTACAGTAACTTCAATAATTTCTTTCTCGGAAACTAAGGATTTTACAAACATTTTTTTACGATACTGACTCAATTTTTCATGACGCATATTGTGAATCATCCTGTGTTATATATTAGGATGTTGATGACAAAAATCTCACCATTTTTCACAGCGCATCCGATGGTAACCTTGACCTTGACGTTAGGGTCGAGCTTCAAGGTCATATAGTAAAAAAGCAATCTACTTTTACAAAATTATTTTTCATTGCAGTTTCGTTTTCTGCTACTCGGTTACTTTTATATAACTGGCTTAAAGTGACAGGTAACAACAACTGTCAACATTGCACTGTGTGGTATAAAGAGCTTATTTTTATACAAATAATTAAATATTTATTTTGTAAACTATTAAAATTTTGATATCATTTTTTAATTATATATTCACAGTATTTATATTCAAATTTTTAGTATTGATAAGTTACATTTATGCTGAAATGAATTAAGTATATAAAAAATGAGGGAACTTCCACAATTTATAAAAATAAAATATAAATCAATCTCTCTGTTATTATTTATTTGTATTCCTTCTTGTCTTCCTCTTCATCTTCTTCTCGAAAATGTTTGTTAGAGGAAGTGGGAAAATGGTATCAGGTAGGATATGAATATGATGGACTACTTTTGAAGACAAAAGAGTTCGCTACAGACAAAAACTACCGAACACTTTTACCCTAAATCGGATACCTTTCCAATGAAACACTCTATGTATAAATTTAGTGTATATGTTTTCGAAAGTGGTGAGTGCTAGCACCAAACTGGCTTCAGATTCGTTTTCAATTTATCATAAAAAATGCCACTAACAGGGTCTGATCAAAATAATGAACTATCTTTTTGTGTGCCTGCGTTATTTTTAAGACTACTTTTGGAGATACTGAAAAGTTCAACTAGTGAGAACTGATATTCGAAAAAATTCATCTTTTGGTTAAAAATTGTCCCACCTAAAAGTTGAACAACAGTTGATACTTGCTGCTGCTAGATTTTTATTGCTTTATAAATCTACATAGGTACAACCATCTGTTGCCAATTTATGGTGTTCCATCTTGCCTTTTTGTGTAGATGTAGGTATTCCAATAGAGAATAATCATGAGTATCTCACTTGCTTATGGTGAAATCTAAAGTTGCTAATTTTAAATTATGATTTATTTGTTGTGTTAATTTCCTAAGCTATTCATATCTATGTAGAATGATTTAACAATGTGAAATAAAAATATCCAATTAATAGTTTTTCTGATTACAAATTCTACAGTTATATGCATTATTAGTTATATTATAAATAAATATGATTGTTAAAGCTTAATTTCTTTTCCCAAAACTATTCCTGTCTAAGGGAACTTTATTAGTGAGTGGCGAGTGCATAATCAAACGTTATCATATTTTGTATAGTAGTATATGATAGAACATTATATTTATCGGGATTTAAATATATATTATTTTTTTAAGTCTTCGAGATCTTTGAAAAAGTCGGACTATCGTTTGTATTTTACAGTAAATAATACATTTACTAGAAATGCTGCAGTGCCACCTATAGTGACAGAAGTCGCCTCGCTTATATCAGTTTCCTATAATAAAAATAGAGTTCTACCTATCTTTGCTCAAAATAATTTAGGCGTAAAACTATTTAGTTAAATACGGTCCTACTCTTACGTTTATTTTGGTACTCACTATTATAACTATTAGAAACAGTAAAGGCCCAATAAGAGTAAAGAAGAAGTAAACCATTTTTGTTAGCAAATAAATTGCGACGAACTTCTTCAAATAAGACTTATTCAGAGAGATGAACATTTAATTTTGAAAACAACTCCTTTAAATATTTAGATGCAGTTTTCTCTGAAGGTATTAATAATATGGCCCTTCAAATACTTAACAATAAATGGAATGTTACTGAAATTTAAATTAAATTAAGTAACTTTTTTTAGTTTTATCAAATACTTTTAGTGTATACAAAATATATAGAAATGGCAGGTATAGGAAAGAAACACAAGTCATCCTTGATTTTTATTTTGAATAGTGTAGATTAAAATTGCCTTAATTGAAAGAATTATGGTGCGTTTATGCAAAACCGAGCTAAAAGCTTCCTAATTATGCTGTGAATTCACTACTAGTAGGAGCAATATGTATATAGTTTATAGCGACTGGCGAAAAAGTGCGAAAAACGAATATCCAGTTTTAATCATCTAAAAATAGATATTATTAATCTCGATATAGAATAAATATAGTTCTTACCATAAAATAGAAGGCATAGTCTGTTACTCCCATAGGTAAAGCTTCAAAACATATTGGTTTTTGACATCTTAGCAGTATGAACTGCACATCTTTCAGAGTTTTAACATCTGCCTTATACCATTTAGTGTTCCATATAGCATCAGCAATCGACAATGTCTGCAAAAGATTCAGATGTATTGTACTTGATTTGTTTCTTTTTCATTCACTGCCAAATTTGATTTCGTCTTATTAATAACTTGAAGGTACATTAAAATATACCTTGTCCTTGATTCTTTGTCCTGAATGACAGAAGCAGAATAAGGCAAATAACCAGGCAGCCAAGAAAAATAAGGATCCCATGGGTTTGGTCTAAAAAAATAAATTGTAGTGCAATACAATCCTTTTGTTGCTATATTGAATAATAATGAAATAATTAACATACGTTCAACATTTGGTTAGCTACACATCCACACACCAATGCAGACAATAGAGACATATGTCCAGCTGTGTATTTGATAAGTGAACTAAGACGATATCCCAAGCTGAAACAAATTATTATTCATCATTTTCCTTGTAACATTTACAGTGATATCTGTATTAGCTATGTGACAATAATTGTTATTGCTTTTAATAAATAAATAAGAATTTAATGCCACAACTTATTTATAGCCATTATTTATTTTCTATTTTGTCTAAAAATAGTCTTCAGGACGATTTTAAAAGAGACTTCAGCAACTCAAGATAGAGGTAAGGTTAGTTAAATCTCCTAATTTAGATTTTTCGGAAAACTGTGTTAGACCACATAAAAATAACTACAGATTCGAGCTCAATACCATTGATACATCAATTGGCAGAGTAGAAAACATTTCTTGAAGATTTTAAAATGTTACGTTATAGTAAAAATTACTAAGATTTGATTGTTATGTACTTATTGTTAGTAGGTACCTACTTCAGTATATAAACGTGGTAATCGACGCATAAACGAAGCTTATCCCTGGTTTCTACTGAAAACGGTGCATCTAAAGTCTCCTTGAGCTGGCTCTTCAATTCGCTAATGTGGCATATAAATATCTCCGTGGATTCGTACATGACGAAGCATTCGGCGAGAAACGATTGTGCTATCAAACAACCAACGAAGAAAGTTTGTAGTACAAAGACGACTGTACCTGCAGCTACATCGTTGGTGCCAAAAGGCAACCAAATAGGGATAAACGTAGGGCAAATCTCACCAAACTTCCCTGGGTCGTTGGTGTCCTGACAGCCTTTGGAACTGAACCAAGCTGCTATAGCGTAGGTGATGGTAACCCACCAAGCGCAGAAGAAGCATATTTTTCCTAAGTGGTTGAGACGTGTTGCCCTGGCTTGTAAATTTCTTGGCCTGGTGTATTGTCTCGTGTCTACTAAATCTTTGAAAAAGTTGGACCAGTTTTTGTATTTCAGTGTGAATAATAAGGAAACTATTCCTCCTCCAGAAGCTCCAAATATGATGGAGATGTCCTCAGTTACGTTTGTACCAGAATTTCCTGAAAAAAAGTCAAAAGAATGTAAGAACACACAGAAAAACAAAGCTCTGAGGTTTTACTTACTCATTATTGATATTATTAGATGCAATATTGGTCCAATAGCAGTACAGAATAAGCCGACGACTTTTGACATTAAAAATAACGTAATGAATTTTCTCATGTATGATTTTTTCATTGAGACTGGAATTTGGCGCATTCGACTCAAATAATTTAAGCTTGTATAAAATGGTTCTTCTCTTTCTGCTTTATACATTATGAGTGAAACCAATTGGCTGTTTCGTCAAATTGATTTGAAGAAATGTTTTTTTATTTAAGAATTTCTTGCTACGAGAAATATATTTCCCATTTGATGATTGCAACCAGGTGCTTAAGAATGACTAAAAATTTGTACTTTAATGTTTAGGTGATGGAATATATTAAATACTTATATCAAAACTTTGGAAGTATATACTTATTACATTTTACTGTACGAATATAGGAAGGAAGAATTATTAATCATTCATAAATTAATACTACTTAACATTTTCTGAAAACAGCCTAATAGAAATTAGTCATTCGTTATTTTTTTTATTATGATTACGCGAGAAAAGTCTAAGGCTTTTATTTTGTTTTCACTTAACAATGTTTATAATAAGATGCAACTAAATAACGTATAAATATTGCAAGACCAAACCGCCTGTTTTTTATGTACCTATAATTATACAAACTACTACAAAGAAATACGAACTTAACTCTAGTTTCAAATAGCTAACCACTATACTAATTGTACTATTATTGAACTGTATTATTCATATTAATAATAATATACTGTTTGTCTACAATATATTTTACTAAATTATTCACTGAAATGTTCAGGTTCTTAATAATTTACAATTATCTATTTTATTCTTGCAAAATGCTTACCAATAAATGATCAAATGAGTCAAAGTAAAACTTGAAGTTCTCATTAGAAAACCAATTTTCGATATTACTCACGAATTTTATTCTGCTAGTTGCTGAAAATATAATTTTATTCAAATCTCGGGTCTCTGTTAGTTGTTATTCTCTCCTGATACTCATTAAAGTTATCTGACAATTACGGGTGATATAGTTCAGATTGATAGCTGGAAGCAAAGTGTTACCCAACTTTTAATTTTAAAATCATCGCACTCGTTTTTCTGAGATTAACACGGCTAGATGAACATCTTTCTCTCTAACTTAAATTAGTTTCGAGGAACAGTTTGCGGATTTAGGTATAACGAATAAGTTTTAAATATATAATCCGGGGCTGTTTTTACTTCTTTGCGCTGATTCTGTCAATTTTCAGTAACAAGAAAAGTAATTGAACATGCTGTAATGCCTCTGGTGGAACACGGAGCAGATCTGAATAAAAAAAAAGAAAACGAGATGCTATCTAGTATTAAAGTATTACGTAATTAAGAAGAGAAACGATATTGTAGTACAAAGGCGTACAATCATTATTATTTTTAGTATAAAGTTGAACATTGACAGACTTTTAATTTGTAATATTCCTTCCAGGAAGAGATATAAGTGCATTAAAAAGAGGGGAAAAGTATATTTTCGTCTAGGTTTGGAGACGATACTGGCCGGTAATTGTAAAATATTCAACTCCGGTTTTTAATACTGAAAACTGAAAAGTTCTCCGAATGATAAGGAATTCATTCGAATTGAAGAACATCGACATGCAGACAAACCACCACACAGAACGACAATCCCAGAGTCCAACGGAGGTCGAATCCATCTCAGAAGAAACGAATTTCAGAGAGACCAAAAGTGGAATCCTAAGGCGAACATCTCTGTAGAACGATTCCGGAGCTGCTATGGCGTGTGATTGAACGTCTACCCAGATATTAATTATTTCTCATTGCATTGTCTCTGCACGTGATAAACATAGTTATACAGAGTGATTCAGAACTTATCCAAAAAAAATTTGGATGTACAGGGGACCCTCACAAATACAATTTTGTAAAGAAAAAATCAAAAAGGGCAGTTCGAAAATGATTTAAAAATACACTTCTGCACGGCACTGGAAATTGGTCCACTGTAAAACCTGACCTCGCACAATATGACCGGCATGACGGTGTGATAAAAAACGGACAAAAACTTTCGCAAGGAAAGAAATATGTAAATAGAATTTTACCGCACCTATTTTATATCGGCAAATTCAACTGCTTTTGCCTTTATTAATTAATAAAATTAATTTGTGTTTTTAAATAATAAAATCATTTGACATACCCGATGTTACAACAACAATAATTGTTCAAAATTTTATCCACCAACGTGTAAACACATTTGGGTCCATCTTACTCAGTTTCTACGAACTAACACAAATGTTGTCTTGCTTCCTCATAAATTAAAACGATATCCATCAACTCCGAATTGCTATACACGCAAACCATTTTTGACACTAACTACTAAAAAAACTATTGTAAACACCACAGATTACAGGTAAATACTATCGTAACGACGATTGCGAAATCCGATTTCAGTATTCGGAGTCGCTGAAGCCACGTGGCTCTCCACGCGTATCGCGAATGACGCTAGAGACTACAGCTGTCCAGCTATGTAGTGGTTGAATGTACTATAACTTCAATAATTTTTTTCTCGGAAACTAAGGATTTTACAATTTTTTTTTACGATATTGACTCCATTTCTCATGCCGCATCTATTGCCAAATTTTTTTGGATAAGTTGTGAATCACCCTTTATATTTTTTATACACTGTTATCAATAAATCAAGTTTTTTTGTCAAAAATTTCCAAATTTCTTTGCTCAGGAGTTTGAGTATACGGCGAAGATTCCACCGAATACATCAAGCTCCAAGAAGCTTCCAAACCATAGGTATTTTAAGGAGTCCTACATAAAGTACATATTTAGCCAAGGCCAAGCCAACAAAGCAAGTGATAAAGACTCTAGAGTACTCATATTCGAACTGACTAAAACATTTTTAGCAGGAAAAGGCTTGGTTGACTTTAATTTATGGGGACATATGAAGCAACTTGTTTACCATGTTGAAATCATCTACCATGTTGAAATCACTACCCGCCAATGTAAGGCGTGCATTCGAGCCGGGGGTGGATATTTTGAAGAATTTTTATAGTCGTAAGATTTTTTAATTTGATTAATAAAGGTTGACTAATGTATAACCTCAATTAATATTGTTAAGGCAATCATCATGTTTATATATCAGGGACCTTTGATGGAAATATGAATCTAATCAAAAACGAATCGGACAGGGTGTAAGAAATTTGACTGCCATTACTTCAGCATGAGATAGAGTAATCATAAATGAACAAAAAAGTTGTATATTACAGAGGCGTAAGATTAACAGTTTCCAAAATACAGCGAGTATTAATATTGGGCAGTTTCACCATAACGTGACAAGGACGCTACACAGCTGATGCATACCACGTGTGCACGCGGCAGACTTGTCCTATGGAAAAAATGTAAACAACTATTATTGTGAAACATTTAGTAAATTTTGTTTTCCAGTATTTAAATAAATAAAATAAAATGTATCGATTTTGTAGTATTAAGATAGTGTTGAGCTTAAATTTTAGCTCGAATTTTAGTAATTATGAATCTCTTAAAACAGGAACTTTACTTCTAATCAAATTGTCAATATTCCTTAATTAATCGAACTTTTGTGGTTCAAGTTGGAGATTTTGATCATTCTCTTCTCGGAAATTAGTTAAGTTTAGGACCCATGCCATATAAGGTTTTTTTGTTTATTTTAATGTATTTTATCGTCTGTTAACATTAAGGCAGTCAAACTTCTAACATCCTGTATAAGAAAAAATATATAAGAAAACAATGTTTGAAATTAATCCAGCTACCATCCAAATTTATCATAGAGCTTGTGGAACACCCTGTATTTTTAACCAACTCTTAACAAAAACTGCATTATTACAAAAACTTAAACCAATCGATAAATAAATCTCACCCTGAAGTAAAGCACAATTTCATCGTGTCATTTTCACCAGGATAGACTTATTATTTTGTAAAAAAAACTGCTATAGGACATAATCCACCTTTCCGACTCGACAATTGATCTAACGCTGTTATTATATCCAGAAACTGCAGGACTTAAATGTTAAATTTGGAAGCTTCGGTGTTAATTTTAAATTCAGAAAGGGGCTTTTGCGTGTCGTAGAGATTCGTCTTTATTTAGACGATTCCGGTCTACAGGAGTGAATAAATCCAAATTACAAGCAACTTCTTCTAGACTACGTCACTACGACTTCGTTACACCAACGAAGATATAAATTTATGTAAATCTCACAATGGACGGGCGGAATCACATTTTTAAATATGCACGGTTAATTCACTCACTCCATTCTCCATTTGGGGGCAGATATGCATCACTGTGGAACAGCGAGGCAGTAAAGATTACGGCTTTTGAACTGTTGTCGCTGAATTCTCGACGATTACGTCTTTTCAGTTAGCCGCTTTGAAAACTTTGAATGGATGTCTAATAAAAATTAAAATCGTGAATGGCGAAAAATATTTGAGCACTACCGTGCGCTTACAAAAACTTTGAATCACCTTTTCATCTTTTTTTAAAGTAATTATTTATTGTATTTTTAATTGTCTTATCAGTTATATAAAACGAGAAGAAAAAGAGTAACGAAGCTTTATTTAAATTGGAACACCATGCATGAAAATGTTAAGTATTTTTGGTAAACTTTGGTCAACAAAATTTGGCATGTCACCCTGTATAGTAATTAACATTTATGAAAAGTATAGTGATCATTTGTCTGAGTACATGTTAAAAAGATAATTTGCTGTTACAAAGTTTTATAATTTAGGTATAGTCATTTTCACTTTTTGGTCTATAAAATCACAACTATCTCGTGACTTTCCTCAATAGTCGCACTCTGACCCTAAATGAAAATCTAATCAAACTAATTGCTCATAAAGCCTGTAAAACGTTGCGGAGCGAATGAAGTTGAGGTCCAATGTTCGTGAGGATAAAAGATTACCGCTGAAAATTACTGAAAGCAAGCTGTCTCGAATGGCAACTGTTTAAATGGACTGAATTTGCAATTGAAATCGACTCAATTGAACACCGTTTCTATTCAAGATAAACCTTTTTACTCCTCGAAATGGCGAAGTCTTCAGATGTTCCTACTCTATAGGGACCGTCTGCTATGTTATTGTTACTTAATCAGCTCTGTCGCTATAGGCTACGACCATACACTTCGTTTATTAGATGCATGAAGAAAAAAAAAATATTTTTAAAATGGTCTTAGTCATAGAATAGATAATTCTCACAAAACATATGCTATATTTGTAGTGGCAGATACGTCGAAGCAGATTTGCTTTTCGTCTATTTAACAAATATGCTGTCTTCAATTTATTAATATGTAAAGAGGAATTTACCAAAAAGTAAAAATCATATTTGGAAGGAAATATCTATACCTAAGGACAAATATCTTTCATATTGCAAATTTTTAATATACATATACTAGCAAACAACCAATATCGCCTTCATAACGTTTTATATCCTTGGCATATACGTGGTTAAGCAATGTTTGAATATATAGCTAAGATTTGGATTTGGAAAATGGATATTAAATAAATTTTAATGTCTTTAGGTCAGTTTGCTCCTGTTACTGCAAACAGGGTTGCCCCGCGTACAGCACGTACAGTTGAAGTAGAGGAAAATATACTGGACGAAGTTGTTGCTCATCCAACAGTTAGCATTAGGTCATTATCTTCTTTTACCAATGTTCCAAAGACCACTGTTGCAAGAATCCTTAGAGAACAGCTTCTTCACCCTTACCATATCCAAAAAGTGCATGCTCTTAATCCTGATGATTTTCGTGCAAGAGTACAGTTTTCTCAATGGTTTCTTCAGAGACATGAGCAAAATCCTATGTTTACGAGATTAATTCTGTATACTGACGAAGCAAGTTTTGGGAGGAATGGAGTTATTAACTCCCATAATTTACATTATTGGTCTGATGAGAACCCACACGCTATTATTGAAACTAGGCACCAAAGACAATTTTATGTTAATGTTTGGAGTGGAATTATTGGTCCTTACTTATTGGGTCCATTTGTGTTACCCCCTAGACTGAATGGTCAACGTTACCTAGATTTCCTTGTGCATCAATTACCACAACTGTTAGAAGATGTTGATCTTGAAACCAGAAATGCACTGATATTCATGCACGATGGGGCGCCGCCTCACTTTAGTGCTGCAGTAAGGGACCATTTAAACGAGGTATATCCTAATCGCTGGATAGGTCGCGGTGGACCTATTCATTGGCCTGCCCGAACTCCAGATATGAACCCACTTGACTTTTTCTTTTGGGGGCACTTGAAAAATCTTGTTTATTCCACACCTGTAACCACTAGAGAAGAATTAGAAGAAAGGATTTTTTATTGTGCAAATGAAATACGACAAAATCCTGAAATGTTATGGAGAGTGCAACAGTCTTCTGTTAAACGAGCTCGTATTTGTATAAGAGAAGGTGGAACTAATATTGAGAATTTATTATGAATTATATTAGTTACAAAATTTTGATTGTCATGCACTTTTCGTTTAGTTAGTTTAGTTAAGTCCAAATTCTCATAATTTGGAACACTGCTATTGCAAATTATTTGTCCTTTATTCTGATATGTAAAAGCCAACTACGATTAAACCTGTGTTTCTGTTAAATAAAATGTCTCAAATTAAACAGTACCGTTGTCTCTAAACTTGTTTTTCTACAAACGTCATTAAGGTATAATTTTAACGCATGCTGTCAGTCAATTTCATTTTATGATACTAGTGTTAAAAGTGAATTATTTTTAGCACTAGTGTTAAAAGTAAGTCATGTGATTTACCTTTAAGACCACTGTTATAAAATCACACTTTAGAAACTGTCAGTACACGTTAAAAATTATACAAAATTATATTTTATGGATATTCAACAAGTATACCTTTTTTACGTAAAATACCATAAATTTTTATAAAATGATGGAAAATTTGGGGTATAGTGGAACAAAAATTTTTTTTCTAGAAATTTTGGTGGGGGGTGCTTTGCCCCCGGGCCCCCATAATTATTATCGAGGATTTCATATTATCATCCAAAGCAGCTTCAAAAATTATAGATCCAGCCAAAAAATTTTCAAAATTTATTGAAAAATACAAAAGTTACAGCAAAAAAAACATTTTTAATTCTCAACTTCAAGAGCTAATAACTCTACAGGGTGAGCCCGGAGGAAAAAATTGTATATGAACTTGTAACATTATTTTCTCATTATTTATCCATATCCGAGAGATTGCCCACCATTTCCGGGACACCCTGTATAACTGATAACTCAATATATAATCTATTACTTAGTACTGAATGAGCCTATTTCACTTTTCTTGGCATTGACAGAAAGTACTTATTTTTGGAAACCGTAAAACCAAAAGCTATTTTCAGTACATTGGTTGTAAAGGTATATTTTCAAACACACTGTCATGTCTATAATAGTGCAATGTGTAGAGCCACACAATGTAATTAATACTTATGTTATATTAATTATAATATTCCAGTGAAGCAGAACGCATATCAAAATTGTCAACATCTTGATGGCATAAAAAGCGTCCAAAATTTATCGAGTAGGCCTGGTACAAGCTGCGTCGCCCAGCAAGACCAAGCAAGAGCAAATCGTACTAAATGGCAAGCTCCACATTTGAATTTAAAAGTTAGACACCTTTTGTGCTGAACTGTGATTATTTTCCCTGTTCTTTAGAAGTGAAATTGGCCTTAATGATAGATATTATCGACTTGGGAGCTTAGGCGTCGTGTCACGCCGTTGCTCTGGCCGGTTTTAATCAATTGTAATTTAGTTCATTCAGTTTGAATGTCGAATTTACAAATCTGGGTGGAAGATAATACACATTTTAACTGAATGGAAGGGTGGAAAATGATTTTACTCGTATTATTTGTGGCGTTGTGGTTAAAGTTGAAAGCTGTATATTGATTGATGTTTGTTGGTTTATGTAAATAAACATAACCCATTTCTAGGTAGGACGTTAAGTCAAATATTTATGATTTAAACTACATATAAAGGACAGAGTTTGCTTTCCATAATACTACATAATAGAGATAATCAACAATTCCCTTCACAGAGAAGACATATTTGCATTTAGCGTGGCCTAAGTTTTTGTTACATTAATTCTATTTCAGAAGAAGGGGTAGACTTTATGGACACATTGATTAGGTGGGCATATATTTTTTTAAGAGGATCAGTATATCAAAATACTCATTTTTCAAGCAAAAACTTTTATCAAGAATGTCTTTTTTTCGTATATTGCAAAATTAGGTATGTTTACTCTTACGCAAAATAACATTTTTGTGTTTTTAAACCACCCTGTACAACAAAATTAAAGTTTGCCATGGTGATTCGTATTTTCGAAACAAGAAAAAACTTTTTATCAAGAATGTTTTTTTTTCGTATCTTTCACTTCTTGGTCCATTTGTTCTCTTGTAATAGTCCAATTAAATGAGCCTTCAAATCACAATTTGGTCTACTTGCCTGAATCTTTGATAGTTAGTTTAAGGTAAGTATATAATAACAATAAGTGACAGTAATTTTTTTTTTCAACCCCCGGTTAGGGATGAAAAAAGATAAAATACAGAGTTAGAAAAAAAAGTTTCTTATAAAAGTTGTAGAGCATAAAATTCTACATAAAAATGGTAAATAGACTTTTTCTTGTACTATTAAAATTAACAGAGTTAGGGTAACTAGAAGTTAAGGGATGAATTCAGACATTTAAAAAATCATAACAAGCAGAAAAATGAATTAATTTTATATATTTATTTTCAATCTATTCTAAAAAATGTAAGCTTTCTTTTCAGAAAAATAGATATATTTTTTAATTTTTAATAAAAAAGTTATAACAATTTCAATTTTTTAATGATTATTTTTTATCATTTAACACTAAAACAGTTTTTTTCTATCCCATTAGATTGATTATTTAAAATAATGAAAAGATGCTTTCGAAATTTTGTTTTACGACAAAGATAAAAAATCACGTTCGTTTTGTGAAATTGTTATAATCTTTTTATTAAAAATTAAAAAAATATATTTCTCTTAAAAGGTAGTTTACATTTTTTAGCGTAGATTGAAAAAAGTTATAAAATTCATTCATTTCTCTGATTATGATTTTTTAAATTTCTGAAATCATCCCTTAACTTATAGTCTCCCTATCGCTGTTAATTTTAATAGTACAAGAAAAAGTCAATAGACCATTTTTGTTTAATTTTATGCTCTACAATTTTTATAGGAAATTTTTTTTCTATCTCTTACTCCTTTTGAGTTATATTGAAAAAGCCATTTATTTTATCTTTTTTCACCCCTGGCCGGCGGTTGAAAAAAAATTACTGTCATTTGTTATTATTATACAGGGTGAATCAGAACTTATCCAAAAAAAAATTCTGAATGTACAGGGGACCCTTACAAATACAATTTTGTAAAGAAAAAATCAAAAAGGGCAGTTCGAAAATGATTTAAAAATACACTTCTGCACGGCACTGGAAACTGGTCCACTGTAAAACCTGACCTCGCACAATGCGACCGG
>NW_019416383.1:1316628-1324103 GCF_000390285.2 Anoplophora glabripennis | reverse complement strand
AACGCTGTTAATTTTAATAGTACAAGAAAAAGTCAATAGACCATTTTTATGTTTAATTTTATGCTCTACAATTTTTATAAGAAACTTTTTTTTCTATCTCTTACTCCTTTTGAGTTATATTGAAAAAGGCATTTATTTTATCTTTTTTCACCACTGGCCGGGGGTTGAAAAATAATTACTGTCATTTGTTATTATTATATACCTCAAACTAATTTAATATCAACAGTTCAGGCAAGTTGACCAAAATTGCGACTTAAAGGCCCATTTAACTGGACTATAAACTCAATCCGCGGACATAAAATACTGTAAACAAAAGATTTGGTTAATCGTTCTTGAAATAGTATATCAGTACTTAAACATTTAACTCAAATTGCTAGAAAACAGGTCAATTGTATTTGGAAGAAGATGACAGGTTTTTCTGTTTTTATGTAAAATTTGAATTTTTGAATGGAATTTTTTATAATTCTAAAATATTTTGTTTTAAATTTTGTACAATGAAAATACATATAGAATTTGAAACAGGAACATTCCATGAAGAAACTTATGATTGATAACATTCTTTGGAAGAAGCCATACTGAATTTGACTGATGAAGAACACTGGAAAAATTGCACTTGACTATATGGGCCATCTTTAAAGAATAATTTTTATATCTATTTCACTCAAATCGAGGCTTTTTTTCTCATTGGATTCAAGTTTTTGGTACAGATCTTGTTTATATCATAATTGCGCTCTTCAACTTTTGAAAGCCAGGTATATTCTTCTTCATACATCTTCATCTTTTTGGGGCAATAGATGCATCTTTTTATACGGAATGAACTTTTCCTTCTTCAAATTAATTTTCACACATTTCTACTTTTACTTTGTGCATAACAAAGAAGGCAACACAAAGCAGAACTGGTAGAACAAAATAAAACAATACTTATTTATTTTCTTGGCATTGTTCCTAGCAACCAAATTTCCTAATTAAAACCTTATATTCGTGATTGGCGACTTTGAAAATTATCGAGTAACAAGTTTCATTCATAATCTTCAAATTTTGAATGCTTTTCTTATTTTTATATCCACCCTATTGAATCCGATATCTTTTATTCGGGAACTTTCGGTTCGGACTTCAGATTCGTAATCAGAGACCCCAAAAGACTGCGGCAACAAATTTCAGGCAAAAATATTGAATAGGCAAATGTGTGACTTACAAGATGACAAGGCTATAGTTTTTCACATTGTTTTACATTTGTTATTTGATCTTACAATTAGACGTAGAATTAATTTGCATATATTTCTTTTCAAAGCTTAAAATATTGTTTTAAAGTATTTACAAACAGTTGCCTTTCATTATAAAGCTTTGCCTGATCCCCACTATTTCGCCCTCTTTTAAAGGTATGTTAGCGCTTTACAAAAAAATCACGTGGTTAATCGTTTTTTCGGCGGCGGAATCGGATTCAGCATAAAAAAATACACAAAATCTATGTACTCATATCTATAGTACAGAACTTAATTTTTTTGTGGAACTATGTTATTGTAGTTCTATGAAAAAGGATATGTTGAAAATATCTTACACAATTTATTTACATAATGACTTGATTTTTAATAATTCAAATTTTGCATATACTTCTTTCCTATGATCATTTTGCGAATGTAATTTCTTCGTCATGTCATTTAAACATACATATTTCATCAATGGATCGAGATTTAGTGCTCTGTAATATGAAACTAATGCAATTTACATAGTTGTAAGCTTAAATTCTCAATTGTCGATTAAAGAGGACTGACTACATTCTATTTGCAATCTAAAATTCTGATTGTTACATATGAAAGAATAAAAAAATAAATTAAAGAATGCTTAAACTTTGGTCAGTTTTGAAACTATAAATTTATCTATCTGCGGTATATAAAATGTGCTTTTCTTTCTACGCGATCAGTTCATCAAGATGTATCAAGTCCAAAGGAACAAACCTTTCTACTGGACTATAAAAGCGTTGCATATTGTTATGGCAATTCCCGTATCATTTGAAAAGTCTTATTTAAGAAGATTTTATATAAAAAACGTTGTTGTCAGATTTGGCGCCTTTGCCTGTCTTGCCATTTTGCCTTCTTGTCACTTGATATCTTCAATTAAGGGTAAGTATAAGATTACTCTAAACCTTAGTAACAAAGTATCGATCGATGAACATTTTATTTAAGGTAAGAGAAATTATTTTTCAACACGTTTGTATCACCATTAATAGAAAACTTATGCTTAACAAAATTTTATTAGTATATAAAATTAAGAACTATTTAATATTCATACATATGATTTAGTTTATACACGGTGATTCACAAACGGTGACCAAAAATGAAACCTCGTATTCTTTGGTATTAAAATTCACCAAAGAATACGAAGTTTCTTTTTTGGTTACCGTTTGTGAATCACCCTGTATACAAAATAATATAAATTTATTAGCAACTATTAAATCTTCGAACAGATTTGAAAAAATTGGCACCACGTATGCAACAAGTTTGTGCCCTTTTATTTATGTATAGTGAAAATAAATGAGATATGAGAGTTCGGGAGCAGATAGTACAACGAAAAATAGTTTAGTTTAGTTTAGTGTTTATTGACCATGTTAAATTGCATACAATCTTTATGGCAAGTCATATTCAAAAACAAAAACAAAACACTACTTTGTCATATAAACTTATTTCGAAATATTAACCGTTTTCGAGACACAGGGTGTTAATAGTTAAAAAAATTCCTTTACTGTAAATAACTTCTGAAATAATAGATGCATTTGAACTAAATTTGGTGTACGTGGTGTTGGGTCAAGTTTCCATAAAATATTGTAATATCAAGACTTTTGCGCAACCAATGGCAGATATGGTAAACTCATTCGACTATTTTATAAAAAAAAAGTACGGTCTCGTGCCAAATACCTAATAATTGATTATATTTTCTGAAATGGGAACAAATTGTTGATATCTGTCTCTGTTTTACCGCAAATTGGATTTCTTTTTTTCCTTGCAAATTAGCCAGATATTGTGCGTTAATGGATTTCAATTTTTTTTTTAATTCCTATTAGAAATATTTCAGCTAGTTTCAATTAATTTAAATAAAGAATGCAGTAGCATATTTCAAATCAATAATATCTATTATTATTGGATTATTACAAGAACATCAAGAGAATCATTAATTTCCACGTCTTCAGATTAGATTAGATATGGTTGCGCAAAAGTCTTGATATTGGCTACAGTACTTTATGGAAACTTGACCCAATATAACGTACACCAAATTTAGTTCAAATACCTCTATTATTTCAGAAGATATTTACAATGAAATTTTTTTTTAACTATTGACCCTGTATCCCGAAAACGGTTGAGATTTCGAAATGTTTTACCATGTACCATTAATTTTCGTTGTACTATCTGCTCCCAAAGTCTCATAGATTGAAACTGAGACACCCTTATTTTGCTTAAAACATATGTTGCGATAATTTTTTAATACAAAAAAATGACCTCTGTCGTTTTCCCCCAGTACTTCATACTGCCCTTCATAGCAGCGAAAGTAGGAAAATATATGTGAATAATATAATAATATATAACATTTTCTAAGATCTACATAAAAAATAATAATTTTCATCCAATTCAAAGAGACATGTTATATTTTAGTCCGGTCAAAATAGACATTTCAAATATCGAAAATTCCGACAGAGCTAAATTTTTTTGGAGACCTTGGGTACACCATTAGAAATAAAGTGACAAAAGTCCCCATCGATCCCATCTGTGCTAAAAAAGTTATTCGGGGTCAAAGGTCAAAATTTGAGGTTTTTTGGATTTTTTTCGAAAACGGTAAGTTTTATCAAAATAGTAGTTCTGACAATAATTATAGATCTTAAAATTATCTCAAAAATGATCTTTATACTTTTTTCCAAGAATCACCATTCCCGAGATATCGCGATTCTAAAAGTTGAAGGATTCACGTTCTACATGATATGCATACAGCACCTGTGGGGTAGTGTACTTTGGCGTGTGTTTTTAACGTGGTGTCTCCGGTAGGCCTACTCCACGAACTGTCGTGACGAAATATTTAGGGACAATACTCTTTTAACTGCATGATGATTATTGATATTGGTTATTGACTTTAGCTGTAGTTCTGATTTCTTTTGATATTTTAATCTGATTCATACTCTTCAAAGTCGACTTCAACAGTCAGTCTACTTTTGAATCGGTTCCAAAGTATTATCTGTTAATTTCCATCCCCAGTCTTCTGGGTTCAGTTGATTGCCTAGCCATGTCTGAACTTGATAGTATACTCGATACAATTGTTGATTAGCCGAAGCCGATGCTGGAGGAAGACAAGATAGTTGTACTTGTTTCTTGTTTCGTGTATTTTTTGCAGAAGTTTTTACAATAGAGTAGCCAGATGTTATTCAAGGCCATGCGGGTAGAGGGGATTGACTAAGGGACTGAGTTTCTTTTGAGTGTATATCCTCAGAATAGTATAGTTTATACATATAAGAGACACAAATAGGCATTTTTATTTGCATTAAATGCGTGACTATGTATATACGTGGCATATATGTGCATATCATGTAGAACGTGACTCCTTCAACTTTTAGAATCGCGATATCTCGGTAATGGTGATTCTTGGAAAAAAAGTATAAAGATCATTTTTGTAGATAATTTTATGATCTATAATTTTTGTCAGGGATACTTTTTTTGATAAAATTTACCGTTTTCGAAAAAAATCCAAAAAACCTCAAATTTTGACCTTTGACTCTGAATAACTTTTTTAGCACACATGGGATCGATGGGGACTTTTGACACTTTATTTCTAATGGTGTACCCAAGGTCTCCACCAAAATTTAGCTCTGTCGGAATTTTCGTTATTTGACCACTATTTTTATGACTAATTTGACCGGACTATTTCTCCCAACACATTTTTATTTTCTTTGTCATTTTCTTTTGGTCTAAAGTAACATTACATTTCACTAATTGCAAATTTGAAAACATCAAGTGATTATTTTCGCTTTACCTAAATTTTCAAATTCCTACTTTGCTCTCTAGTATACATACATACAGGGTGATTCACAACTTATTCAAAAAAATTTGGGAATAGATGCGGCATGAGAAATGGAGTCGATTTTCGTAAAATCCTTATAGTTTTCGAGAAAAAAATTATTGAAGTTGTAGTACTTTCAACCATTACATAGCTGGACAACTGTAGTCTCTAGTATCATTCGTAACACGCGTGGAGAGCCACGTGGCCTCAGTGACTCGGAATACTGAAATCCGATTTTACAATCGTCGTTGTGATAGTGTTTACAATAGCTTTTTAGTAGTTAGTGTCAAAAATGGCTTGCGTGTATAGTAACTCGGAGTTGATGAATATGGTTTTAATCTATGGTGAAGCAAGACTACATATGTTTTATGGTGAAGCATTTGTGTTATGGTGAAGCAAGACAACATTTTACACTGGACCAGTTTCCAGTGCCGTGCAGAAGTGTATTTTTAAATCATTTTCGAACTGCCCCTTTCCATCCAAATTTTTTTTAAAAGTTGTGAATCACCCTGTATACATATTTCACATTTTTAAGCATAATAAGAAAATTGTAACTTAACTTCTATTTCCCTTGATATGTTTTTAGAAAAAAAAACATATTCTCTCAGTAAACTTATTGTTATTTTTTTTAATAAGGTGGAAACTAAAAATTTGTTGATTTTTAAAATATTATTCAAAAATTCAAGTAGAAATTGTTGTTTTCTACTCAATTGCTTTTTTTATATATTTCTTTGAAATCGGAAGAAAATTTCCTAAAACTATGATCCTTACTATATGTTTACTTAAAAGTTAATTGTTATGTGAATTGTATTATTACTCATTATACGAAGCCTTCATTAATGTTTACAAGCCAAGTGACTGCAGAGGACGACTGGTAGTGGTAACAAAAAAATCCCTAAATCTTAGCGTCACTAATATTGATGATTTGTTTACAATGAACAGTAACAAACCGTTACTCCTACGCTCGAGATAATGCGATAGCTGATTGGTTGAAAAATTACACCAATCACAGTCGGTGGAACAGTGTTGTGTTTTACTGTAATCTTGATCTTATTGTCTTAATTTTACCGAAATTTAATTGCCACCATGAAAAAAATAAAATTACTGTCCCCAACAAAATCACTGATCACGTGGCTTGTAATCATTTACATGTAGTAACATAAAATACATTTGTGTTCCACATAGCCACAATGTCATGCGAGAACAGATTCGTAACCATCTGTCCAAATTGTTTTGCCCAGTTCTATATTCGAATAAAAAGGTATTTTTGTTGCATTACGTATAATTATTCCTTCCTATTTCAGAACACAACGGGGCTGACATCAGTGAAGACATTTCAATGATATTGGGGGGTGTGGGTACTGTCGTCACAAACACGTTATTGGCATTTAAATACGACTTGTGGTCTACATTTTTCATGGACTTAGAAAATTGCGGTCACCTGTTTGGAGAACCCTCGACGTTGAAGAAGAGGAAGAAGGAGCTGAACATCTATTCGCTAACATACACGATATACACCTACTTCGGCCAATTTGTATACGGCCTGGAAGCTGCCTTGAAATGGTCGGATTGCAAGAAATTGAATGAGGAAAAGGGTCTGAAGGAAATTTGCGGCGCTTTCTTTCCGCTGAAGTTGCCTCTTGATGTGACCAGTCCCTTAGGATCGGCTGCAATATTTGCTTTACAATTTAGTTTTACCATATTCTCTATACCGTCTGGAGGTGTTATCTGCTTCATGGTGTTAGAAGTCACGGAGGTGGTGATATGCTACTATAAGGAACTGAAGAGCAACTTTGAACGGGTGTTTGATGTACCCGATGAAGAGAAAAGGAAGGAAAGGTTGCGATTTTGTATACGCTACCATAAACACATGTTAGGGTAATTGAATTTGTCACTAAATTTATTCCGTTACATTTACGAATATGAGTAGTCAAAGGTACTGGCAATTACTTGTCTCGCATATTATCTGTCAAGGGATGATTGGAAGTAATCAATGTCAGAGGTCATTGACACAGAAATTCACAAACTTGACACAATGCTTTAAAAAAATAACGATAAATACTTTTCATTAATATTTTGAAATTATTTTAAATATTAATAACTAGCAACCCGCCCCGGCTTCGCACGGGTAAATATAAAATAGCCTATGTTACTCCGAGGAGATGTAGCTTTCGGTAAAATTGGTTGAGTAGTTTTTGAGTTAAATCGTAACAAACAAAAAATCAATCATCTTTCATCTAATGCGACCCTAATATTAATTTTAAAATAATTCACGATATATCTATATACCTAAAGACAACAAACGAACTCAAAACTAAAAATGCAAAACCTTTAAATTTAAAACAATATAGGTAACTACCAACAATGTGAAAACAAAACGAATTAAATTAAAGTACCTATGTTCAGGACTATCAATTTTAATTAATAAGTAAGTAGTT